>NC_140925.1:20455641-20511861 GCF_045865225.1 Trachurus japonicus
CCCTTACGAAAGAAAAATATATTTACCAATATATTACTTGCAATATATTGTAATATATTGTAATATATTATTCTTCCATTACATTTTCCAATATATTATATATTGTAAATATATGGAAAAATATATTGATGACACATATATTATACAATATATTATATATTGCAATATATGGAAAAATATATTGATGACACATATATTATACAACATATTATATATTGATGTAATATATTGTAATATATTGCAATATATTGCAAAATATACAAAAAACTGCCCCTTTCAATATATTGAAATATATTAAACCTGAATATATAATATATGGGTTTATATATCCCAAAATATATGCAATTTTATATTTATAAATATCCACCATAATGTATTCAGATTTATATGATAAAATGTATTGATAATATATGAAAAGATATAGTGTCACATGTATGTTCAATATATGGTAGAATATATTTTAAATATATGTAAAATTATACATGAAATATATGTATGGCTATGTGTTCAATATATTGTGGAATATATTTAATATATGGAAAATTATATGGAAACAAAAACATGACATATGTGTTCAATATATTGTGGATGAATACTTAAATATGCAAACTGCAATATGTGCACAAACCTTTATACCACATATTAACACAGACTGGGTAATTTATCAAAAGCAACCTTTATTTTCTTTTAATCAGGCACAGATACTGAACCCAGTTTGAGGTAGGGAGCTATACAGGCCTATTAAAACCCCAACCAGGGTTCCTACAGCTTAAGCAAAGTTAAATTTAAGACTTTTTTTAAAACCACTTGAAATTTAAGACCAACTTCATAATAAACACAAATGCAGAAAAAAAAGAAACACCTCACATCAATTACATAGGGTTAGGGACAATTTTACCCACTTTCCTATGTGATCCAAGGTAAAGTGACTGCTACATGAACATTGGATTGTGTCTCTTTCCACCTGTCCTTTCAAAATAAATGTCTCTTTCCAGCTGTCCTTTCAAAATAAATGCATAAAAAGTCTGAAAAAAAAAAAAAAAACCCACCACTGACTCGGAATCTGGTGGCTGTGAGAAATTTAGCGTTGACGGCCACCATAAAATACCACTTACCAAGTGTTAACATTTTTAAGACTTTTGAAAAATTGATTGAAGACATTTTAATGCCAATTAAGGCCTTGTTTTTAGATTAATGAATTCAATGCCTTTTAAGACTTTTTAAGGATCCGTAAGAACCCTGCCAACAGGCCTGGCATATGGTCAGACAAAGGAAATGTGACTGACTCTACATTTCTGAACAGTGCAACATTTTTAAAGAATGCCATTGAACAGACAATACATATACTTTTGGAACTGTGGAAAAGAAATAAACAGCCAAAAGAAAATTGATGTAGCAGATAAAGCAGATGTATGTATGTAGCAGATGAAGAGATGTCCACCCTCCAATTGGTAGTAATCAGCTGGCTCCTTGGTGCATCTAGGGAAAAAGAGAGAGAAAAAAAGAGATTTTTTAAATATTATTTAAATTATCTGTATAAAATGCTCTGACGTCCTTTGCTTCATTCTAATGTTCAACCTAACATCAAACATCAGATCATTCACAGGGGGTTTGGAGGGGGTGTCAAAGAGTCAATCGATTAGTACTCCGCGATTATCAAATACTTTCGCTTGAAATGCCTATCCCTACTGGAGTCCAGACTCCACACCAGTAAAAACAAGATAATAGACCACTAGTTTAATGTTAGTATTCAGTCGGTATTCAGCTGTATAGTCAATGATTTCCCTCAACTCTATCACTCAGTCAGCCAGCATCTAGTCTGGGGCCGTTGACCCGCTGTTTTGGTAGGAAACGGATCCAGGGCGAGAGAGACAGACCTTTCCTTCAAAATAAAAGCACCAAGCTAATAAAATGCGGTAAAACTCTTTAATTTAAGGAATATAATTTACAAGAAAGTCCCCGAGCCATTAAATTGACATTTTGCTTTTATTGTATTACAAGTTAATGTTTATTCATGGTACCCCCAGAATTTTGCAACTCAAATTTAAGACTTTTTAAGACCTTTTTAAGACCACATCTAATGAAATTTAAGACCAACCTCGCAACAGTCATTTTACGTTTGCCAACGCAGCATTCCATGATTTTTTGCAAGTAGATACAGTTATGTTGTTGCGATGTATCATGCAGATAGATAAAAAATAAGACCTTTGTAGGGGTGTAACGATACACATAAATCACGGTTCGGTACGTACCTCGGTTTTGAGGTCTCGGTTCGGTTCATTTTCGGTAAGAGAACAAAATGCAAAACATAAATTTGCTTGTTGTTTATTAGGAATTTTTCTAAACCAAATTTACATGTTTTAGTCAAATGTAATTATTTTACTCACCTACTAATGCTATGTTGTGGGTACATTCTGTCCCTGATACAAATAAACTTATTAAACTAAACCAAGCCATTGTACAAAATATGAAAAAAATATAAAAGGCTACTGTTGTAAAGTGCTGCCTAATAAGTTCAATAAATTATTCTCAAAATAACAAAACATACAGCCTTACAATGATTTTTTTTTTTTTTTTTTTTTACATGTAAAGTGCAGCACTAACAGTTCGAGCCAGTGACGGACTGACCATAGGGCAATGTGGGCAAATGCCACAACGGCTGCCTGACGATGCAACCGTTCGGCCGCAAATAAATAAATAAATGAATGAATAACGCGGGTCATCACGAGGCACAGTGCGTAGTGTCAACACAGCAGCGACGTGCGCCTGCTCTGGGCGCATCTGCAGCAGATTCACAGCTGCTGGAGCTTGTGCGCAACACAGACACAGAGAGAGAGACAGACAGACAGACAGACGGACAGGCAGACAGACAGAGAGGAGATAGGAGCCACAGCCCCCCCACCTCCACCTCCACCTCCATTCCTCCCAAAAGCAGGAGGGTCTTCAAGCCTCTGTTTTCTCGCTAGCGGTAGCATTAGCGATAGCCACGACGTAAACGGGCTGCACGTGTAGCTGCAGGCGGACTGTAAACACACACAACTTCTGTACCGAAACTCACTCGTTCACAGCGCTGTGCCGAACCGAACGCCCCGTACCGAATCGGTTCAATACAAATACATGTACCGTTAACACCCCTAGACCTTTGAGAATGAAATTTAAGACTTGTAAACTAAATTTAAGACCTTTTCAAGGCCTTAATTTATAGTTATCAAATTTAAGACTTTTTCAAGTTTTTAAGACCCCGCGGGTACCCTGTTATTTTATAAGTTTTATGTTGGTGAATACTTTTATTTTGGTGAATTTGGTGATTTCGGTATCAGCTACAGACAGGAACCAGAATGCAGACTAATTGGGAGGTAACTGACACCAGGCTCTTCGCTTGTCTGAAGAGCCTGGTGATGCGAGGCTAGCCAGCATCAGTCCTGTGGAAATTTCAATTACTTCTGTATGGGATGGTGCTATACATTTAAAGCGATAGTTCACCCAAGATTGAAATTTCACTCATTATCTACTCACCCTCATGTGGACTAAGGGCTGGGAGAAGTTTCAGAGTCCTCCGTGGCTTCTCTGAGTTACAGGGGGTCTCGACGTAGCAGTGCATGTCAATATAACGGTTGCAAATGGATACCAACTGTCTTGGTAACAAAAAGACACACCAAAAAACACCCAAATACCTCCATGCTGCTCGTATGTAATGTCCGTCTTGTATTGAAGCCCCGAAATGCGAAATTGTCCCGGAAAAAATTGAATAAGTCAATTTTTCAAGCTTGTTTTGTAGCGGAAGCTTCTCAAAGCTCCTCTTCCCGGTTCGTCATATTTGGACGAACTGGGAAGAGAACAGACCCTGGTTCGTCCAAATATGACGAACCGGGAAGAAGAGCTTCAAGAAGCTCGAAAAATTGACTTATTTCATTGTTTTTGGGACAATTTCGCATTTCGGGGCTTCAATACAAGACGAACATTACATACGAGCAGCATGGAGGTATTTGGATGTTTTTTGGTGTGTCTTTTTGTTATGAAGACAGTTGGTATCCATTTGCAACCGTTATATGGACATGCACTGCTACGTCGAGACCCCCTGTAAGAGAGAAGCCACTGAGGACTCTGAAACTCCTCCCAGCCCTTAGTCGACATGAGGGTGAGTAGATAATGAGTGCAATTTCAATTTTGGGTGAACTATCACTTTAAAAACTTGAACTGAAATTAATCTGAACTAGGTTTAATGAAAAAATTTAAGAAGCAAAATGCATTTGCCATAATTCTTGGTCTGTTTGCCTACCTGTTTGCATGTTGAAGTCTGTACCCCATCATCTTTTGCTCTATTGTCACTTCGGGTTCTCCAGCACGATGATCTCATGGGTAGAGCACTGCTGTGGGTCCTTGGCTGTGTAAAATACAGATTGACATAACAAAGAGTATTCAGTCAATTAGAAACAGAGTAAAACATTAATTAATCAAGGACAAAAATATCTTTAGCTGTGTCACAGTATTAAGGATAGAATGATTTTTTTATTTTTTTTATTTTGCGGCTGATCCTGATTATTATTACTCAAATAACACTATATTTAGAACTAATATCCTAATGAAAATTACTGCCACATATCTTTGACTTTAAAGTTTCTATTATTTTGTCCAACCTATGAAGGGTGAATTGAACTTATTACACCTGTGTGTATAAACTGGATTCACTAATGAGGGCTTATTTGCAGGCTATATCATTTTCAGCTGGATGACTAATACTTCATCAACCGAGTATACACTAATATCAGTGATACTTTACTTTTATTAACAGGAGTGAGTATTAGTAACCATGCTAAGAGGCCACAGTCAGTGTAGTGTCTCATCTCCAGTAGTTTCTGTTACTAGCAGAGTTCATGTTGTTTTCTTCTGCAGCAGAGTGCGTTTTCTAAAGCAGTGGTTCTCACACACACACACACACGCGCGCGCCGCGAGTAGCCGCGAAGCAGCGAGAAGCGGAGCCCTTTGATGTTAACGACTGTGTCACACCGGAGCCACGTCGCTCCGGTTCACAGCAGCAGCGGCGCGGCGCGCGAGCCGCGGCCGCGAGCTATGGCCGCGAGCGAGCCTGTCAAGCCGGGCAGGAAGTCGCACAAAGAAACAGCGGAAGAATCCGGTTAATTTTCAAAATAAAACACATTCCGAAGCCGGTTTACCCCCCCCCCCCCCGTTTGGGAACCACTGTTCTAAAGGAACTTTCACTTATGTTTACACAGTGTTCAAAACAGTGTCTTAAATAACTCAATAAACAGCCCATGAAAAAAATATTTTTTCCAGCAGATATCTTTGTTACAACATGACTGAGCTAATTGGAGTAGTTTCATGTTGTGTCCGACAACGGGAGGGTTTTAACAGCTGACGTCCTGGTGTTAGCTTAGCTGCTGCTGTTAGCTGTCAGCAGCAGCTAAGCTAACGGCTACGATAGCCATGACTAGTTGCAGAGGCGTGCACACAGAAGTGGTGGTGTTTGTTCGGTAATTCGTTTTGTAGATTTAACAAACATCAGATTAGTCAGGGCGGTTTTGGCAGCCCGGAGCCTCCACATTTGGTGCCTACACCGGTGGCTAATGCTACCAGTTAGCCGCTAACGCTACCAGTTAGCCGCTCGCTAGAATGCTACTACGGGGTTGAAAGCCGGATAGCTCATGTGCTAATGGCGATTAGCTTTTCTCTCTTTTCTTTCTAACCCTTTTCTCTGTAACACGTTAATGAAGCCATGTACCGGCTGAAACATCCTCCTCACCGTTGGTTAGAACAAGGAGAATAAGAAAAAAAACCCTCCATGGTGACATGTCGAGACATGTCCAGGACTTCACATCCGTTAACGTTACACAGCCCCCCTCCCTCTCACCAGAGCCTGCCTCGTTTGAATCCCTGACACCAACAACGCCACAATAATAACAGAGAAATATCTTACCTGGTATTTTTTGCAGGATTTAAATTCACTCAAGCTCTCGCTAGGACCAGGTTCCAGCCGACTGTTTGTCCATTTATCCGTATCGTAAAAATAATCCACATGACTGGTCATTCTTGAACGACTGAAGTGCGTCGCGGCGGTTCCCGTTTCACAGCAGCAGTAACGGTTATTTTCAAATTTGGCGCCGGAAAGGCGCGCACAGCTGTCATTGGCCAAGAGCCATTATGTCAGTCAGATCAACCAATCATGTTCAAATGCTCACGATGAGACAGCCAATGGATTTTGTTTCATTGTGGTAACATTTTATTTTTTATTTTTATATCTAATAAAAAAAATAATTCCTGACCTGCAATCGGTTCACAGACCATTGCTAAGTAAAACACACCGTTGCTAGGGTCACCGCTCTGATCAGAGGACACAGAGGAGGAGAACTATGCAGGATATTTACTTTAATTGAATTTTTACCTTCAGCTTCGGACTAATTGTGATGTTAGATAAATTACTTAACTTGTTACAGGGGGGGGGGGGTTATAAATATACACATATACTATACTATATACTATATTTTTTAAATGTTTTACACGCACATATATATATATATATATATATATATATATATATATATATATATATATATATATATATATATATTATATATTATATATATTATATATTATATATAATATATATATATATATATATATATATGTGTATATATGTGTGTGTGTGTGTGTGTATGTTGTATAAAATATAAACATTTAAAAAATATAGTGCCTTTTTGGCCTTGATCTCAATATATTTTTCAATATATACACATATATGATCCATGCATATATATGAAAATATATAAAACATTAAAAAAATATAGTGCCTTTTTGGCCTTGATTTCAATATATTTTTCAATATATACACATATATGATCCATGCATATATATATAAATATATAAAATATTTAAAAATATAGTGCCTTTTTGGTCTTTATTTCAATATATTTCTCAATATATACACATATATGATCCATGCATATATTGCAATATATTGGAAAATATAAAAATTAAATCCCATATATGGGAATATATTGCCTAATATATCACATGATATTTTCTAATATATTGCAATATATTTTTCTTTCGTAAGGGTTTGGTATTGCGTGTGAGACTCAGATTTTCAGTCCTGTTCACTCTGGCTGACTGACAACCAGGCAGCACCAGGCAAACATTTTCACACACAAACAAAACAAAAAAAAAAGGAATCATTATTCAACTGGTTGACATGTACCTGAAATCATACCTACATTACTCACAGATTTGAGATTTATTAAGCCCAGGCTAGTACATTCAATTTTGGGAGGTCACCTTTTTTAATCTCCCCTTTCTCTCTCTCAGGCAGAGACGATGTGAGTAAAGAGAAAATGACAGACATCTTCTGTCCACTCCTCCATGCCCTCCTTCTATGGTCGCCGTTTACGCCTTGCCTCTTCTCCATATGAGGGCCTGATGTGGGGTTGAAAGGGAAAGTGACTCAGTAACTCATTTCATCTGATTGTCAACATGGTTTTCTCGCTGCTGCAGTGGGAGGGTGGTGTGGGCTGTGGGCTGGGAGGGGTGGGGGGTGCTGTACCTGAACGTGCCTTCTTTGTATGTGTCTAAATTAAATGTAATTGGAGCTCTGCCTTGTGTAAAAGACAATGTGTGATATTTACAGGATCAGCTAGATAGGAAAATCAAAGTTTCATCTATTCATGGGAATCGAATCATTAAATTTTCAGAGGTTTTGAATAAAACTTGGCTTAAACTTTAGAGTTGTGTTTTCTTTCTGGATGAGGTGAAGTAGACATTAGAAGCTACAGAAAGAGTCCATACAATGGTTTTCCTCAGGATGTGAATTATTGATCCTCAGACTAGGAGTCCAGAAAGCTGACATGCATTGCTAAACTGATTTATGTCTCTAGAATCCATCAAAACAGTGATCAATTTATCCTCTGGAAAGGCACCAAAAAAACTGTTGTTTGTGAATCACAAGACCTACGGTAAACAGTGTTTTCATTAAAATGGAAGGTAGACACATTAAGCGCGTGGCATCTGTCATTTGAAAGATAGACGCGTGGAGATCGTGATAACATACATGAAATATCACCGTCATTATTGGCCACCCAGTATATCTGACAGACGGCCCATCTCAAAATGGCTGTCGTTGTCTTATCTGGCTGGTGGCAGATTGAAATGTTAATGAGGCCTTTTGATCAACAGCACCCCTGTCTGTCAAGCTAACCTTTAAAGTGATCAGACTGTTTGTCCAGAGGAGGAAAAAATCCAGCCGCCAGTCCGCTGACCTCTCACTCAAATTAAAGCAATACTTACCGATCTGGCATTTCACTCAGCACAGCACAAACATTTGAAAATCAACAGCTCCACCTCCCTCACAAGTCCCACCCATAGATATATACACGTAGATGCCGCCTCTGACGCTGCTGCCCATTGGAACGGATCGTCGCCGCCGCCGCCATCTTGAGGGGGAGGTGAATGGGTTTTGTTATGTTTTGTTTTACCTCGTACTGCCGTTCGTGACATGCATGACGTCATCTATGGTTTTTACCATAGGAACTCCCCCTCAAGATGGCGGCCGCGACGACATTCCTGACAAGCCCGAATGCGGCATCTACGTGTATCTATGAGTCCCACCCACCTCTCCCTCCTGCCGCATCTCCACGAGCCCCCTCCCTCCCTGCTGCATGCGTTGGCATGGCAACAGTAAACAGAACAGGAACGCGAGTGAAACGGGAACAACACAAACAAACACAACACCGGAGTTTTAAACCGTATAGACCGAATCGCCTTGTTGTTTACATTCTACTTCCGGGTAGAAAACCAGCACGTAATTTGAATGAGATCAATAGTAACGAACGAGAGTTTAGCTATCATATTTTTCACGCCCTATCACCGTTTAGACAAATCTGAAATGATTGAAGAAACATTACTATTTCTGTGTGTGTGTTTTGTGTTGCTATGTGTTGGATTTATTCAGTTTGGGGGAATCACGGTGTCTAGAAAGCATCAGTGGCTGCAGCTGACAGGGACAGCTGACGGCGGTAGCTAAGCTAACGGCGGTAGCTAAGCTAACACCAGGACGTCAGCTGTTAAAACCCCGTTGTCGGACACGACATGAAACTACTCCATTTAGCTCAATCATGTTGTTACTCAGATATCCGCTGGAGAAAATATTTTTTCATGGACCGTTTATTGAGTCACTGAGTTAATAAAGTTAAACAGGTGGCTAACCGTTAGCCCAGCTAATCTCTGATAACCATGACTAAAAATGTGCACACGTAAATAGTAATGTTTGTCCAATCATTGGTTTTATAAACTTTACAAACATCAGATTAGTCTAAACGGCGATATAGTGACGTGAAAAAGTAGATATAGCGAAACTCTCGTCCGTCACTATTGTTCGAATGCTGGTTTTCTACCCGGAAGTAGTTGTAAACAACAAGGCGATTCGTCCTATAAACGGACTCACTGTGCGTTCACACCGAAAGCGATTAAATCGCCTGTAGTCGCCCTGGCCGCTCCTATCGCGTCGCTTGCCAGCTCTAGCAGGCCCTTGCACCAAGCGACCAAAGGGGCGGGACTTTCAAGCTGTGCTGCAGATGTGTCCATTCAGGCTCTCTCAATTTCTCCGGCTGTGAGAATCCCAGTCCGCTATTGGCTGTCGCCGCGGTCGCGCCACTGCTCATTTGCATAAAGTTCAATCTCTCCCAACTTTCATTGCTCGCGTCGCGTCGCTCCCATCGCGTCGCTCGCGTCGCTCCCGCCGCCGGTCGCTCCTCATCGCTCCTCGTCGCCAGTGTACATGAATGGCAGCTGGTCGCCGAGGTCGCTCCGGTCGCTTTTGGTGTGAACGCCCAGTCAGTGATGATGACTGATGAGTTTTATAATAAACTGTTGTTAGCCTACTGCTACTGGAGACGCAGGGGAAGTGATTGTTACAGATTACAGTTCTCAACGAGCCGGGCTGGCAGCCGGACCAGCGCCACCTGATGCGCTGGTTCAGGGCCAAAATAAATCCAGACCGAGCCGAGTCGAGCCGCGCCGGACCGGAGTTCACAGAGCTAACAGTAGCCTAGCCCCCTAGCTGTTAGCACAGAGCTAACAGTAGCCTAGCCGTTAGCACTGGATGCTTTATAGACACATGTGACTTCCTGTGTTTACGTATCACTCGGGGCTGATCAATATCAACGTTACAATATCAGACATGAAACTCCGCGACCAGCTGCGGCTGCAGTTATTGGGCTTTTAAAAAACTATTTATTTCCAAAAACCTTCTTTCTTGTGTGTTGTGACTCTAGTCTCCTCTGCTCATGTCCTGCTACTGCTCTGTCAATAAGCATTCTTCCTGGTCGGGAGGGGGGAGAGGAGGAGAGGGGTGCACAAAGTGATTACATATTAAGTAGGTTCGGTCGCTCGTCAAATCTTATTAATCGGACCGAATAATATTATTGGTCAGACTTTTCTCAGAATTATATGAGAATGAAAAAATGATGAGTTTTTAACCCTGTTGGGTTTCTCTTACATTTTAATGTATCATCAGATTATTAATAGCATTTTAACTTAGACAAAGAAATGTGCAAAAGTTCCAGAAAGGTAAGTATTGCTTTAAGAGATACAAATAATTGTGGCTGCCTATGGTTGGTTTCCTCACCTCCTGCTGTGACCAGGTATTGATCTGGTCTTGAAAAGAAAAGACAGAAGAGGAAGGTCTTTGATGGGGGAAGAGGGGATTTGTACCAGAAATCCCAGATGGAGATGAGTTTCAGAGAAGTAACTGCCATCGTCAGCGAGCGGAGAGCGACAGCAAAGAGATTTAAGCCTGAAAGAGAAGCAGAGAGCAGAGAGGAACTGCCAAGAGAGAAAAGGAGGAGACTGAGAGGACCGAGGAAGGAGGGAATGAATACAGTATATTCATCCAGAGTTAAGAAGGAACAAAGAGCACATCTTTGATGTTTCTCAATCTCCACGGTCACAATGGAGAGTATAACTTCATTATGACTGACAAAGGAGACTGGGATGAATGGCTCTAGCATGTCTCACTGTGTGGCTATCATCATCACTGAGAGCATCTATTACACAGTGGTAAATCCAGTACTGATTGCAAATTGGTCCCCCGGGAGTAATTTGTCAGACAATTCCAGAAATCCTGTTTAAGCATTTGTGCATCATCTGTAGATCAAAGGACGTGTATATGCAACATGTCAGACTAAATATGTGATTCAAGCCCCTGCTGTATACTGTATACACATGCTGCTGCCATCCTTCTCTTAACAGGTTGTGAGTGTCCAAGTGATTCACAGATGAAAAAGACACATCTGCCTCCTTTAAAAAACAATCTCTCATCTCCTCCCTTCTCGCCAATGGCAAACACCGCGCTGACAGGAATGTATGAATTACAGTGACAGAGGGACAACACCGTTTACACTAGCTGTCCTTGGATGTAAGAAAATATTGAATAGGAAAGCAATGGCATAAACAAGTTGTTTTCCTTGACATGAAAACATGTCTCAGAATGAATTTTCCCTTCTGCAATTTTTTTTTTTGGTATATTTTGTAAGCGGTATACAATAAGTATCCTTGAGGTGTGTTTGGACTTTTGTAGCCAGTAGCTACAATTGCTTTTGCAAAGAAGTAGGTTTTTACTTATTTCTTCTGCCACGATAGCACTCCACACCATTGGTGCTCGCATTTTGATAGATATCAAAAGAATATCAGCACAAGTTCAATTTAAAGTGTCTTACAATACATTTTTACTCTTTACTTTTTTATTTATAGATAGAAAAACAAAAACTCTTTTGATGCAAATCAAAGGCAATGACATTACCATTTATGGTACTTGAGTACTTAAACTTACTTGATAAAAGGGTTAAACACTACACTGCAATTTCATTTCAAATTGAGATCCAAAGTTAACAGCCTAATTATTACTAATAGCCTAGCTGAATATTTTTAAAGAGAAAAAAAAAAGTAAATTATTTATTTTTATAAATATAAATAAATAATGAATTGATTTATTAAAATAAATAAAATATAATACATTTATAATAAATATATAAATAATTAAATCAATGCCATATTATGCTATGAGGGCTTCTTTAAAAAGAGTGGAAAACAACTGTTCAGATGATGTATCAGATGCTGTTAAATATGCCCACAAAACTAAGCATGCACTATAGCTGTAGAATCAGTGTAGATAATGTAACAGAATTCATATCTGATTTGAGGTTTCATACAATTGTCAAGCTTTCACCTTTTTCCCCAGAGACAAAACACACAGTATGTACTGTAGGCCTACCACTGCACAGGTTATTTACATGTTCCTGCGGCATGTTGGAGGATGAGGTTCGACGTGTCACAAGCCTCAAACTGGCACCTGAACACTGAACTAAAGCACAAACAACCCCTCAGGGCAGAAGTGTACATTCTATTACTCAGAGCAGCCACCGTCCCCGCTTATTAGATCCATACTCGTCCACACCTACACTACCTATGTACATCGCACCACATGTTCACACGGTGAGCAACACGATGACCTTGTCAATCCAAGTAAATTCGTTATAGGCTATACTATATGTGTGTGTGTGAAGAGCAAAATAACATGATCATTTTCACTGTCACTCTGTGGTGCTCGTTACTGCTGCTGGGTGAAAAGCTGGAGTGGTTGTACAGCAGGTTTTCAATTGAACTAAAAGATGTTTCATTATGGATCATAATTCTCAGAAATCATGGGATTAAGAGCTCTTTCAAACCTGATCATAGAAGCTAAAGAAATATCTCACCTATTTTATTACCCATTATTTTTACTGTCTGAATAGGAACATTTTGGAGCTGCGAGATATCTTTTCACCTGGCAATGATTAATTATATAATTCATTTTAAGGACTTGAAGGAAATTTTAAACAGCCTCTGGCTTGTGTAACCTTACAATTTTTTTTGTGTCACATTTCTGATGAAACAATCATAGGTCTAAAGAAATGCAGAACAGAAAAAGATGAGGACAACATCGTCGGCTACAAAGAATTTGGAACAAAGATCTAATCAGCGCTGAAAAAAAAAAATGATAACCTTAATTATTTCCATTCAAAAATCATTTTTACATGACGTCTCTGCAGCACTGTTAGAGCGAAGGTCATGAGGAACACAACTGCTTCAAGTGACCCTGTACTGCAACATCACTCAATCATTGTTCCAACATGAGATATACAATGTCTCATTTATCTCACTGCGCTCTCCTCATTAACCATGCTAGACTCTGAGACAGTCTCTGGAGGCCTATTAGCTGCAAAAGTGCTGCTCTGTAGCACGACTATTATGGCACACATGACACCCAGACCCTCCTCCCCACACACACACACACACACAGAGAAAGACGCATACACTGCCGCTGCAAACCTGTCAGAGAGAATTGTAGCCCTGGTGCGTTGAGTGAAAGTTAAGATGGAGGGAGAGACAGACCCAGCAGGCAAAAGCAGAGTTTCTTGTGCATTTGCTAATGATGTTGGGTCTTGTGTGCCAGGGTTGATTTCATTGGCTGTCAGGATGAGCACCACTGGGTCTGGATTAGCACTGGGGGTGCAGAGGAGAAAAACAGACACACACACACAAAAAAGAAAAAAAAAACGCACTATAAAATAAAGTCTAATAAGGGCTGTTTTTAATTTCACTAAAAGTACCTCCATTAGCTGTATTTAAACCACTTTATCCATTTAAACATAATCTCAGCCCTGGTGGATAAACAATTGACTTTGTGAGGGCTGTTGCTGCAGATTTTCCATAATTTTAGTTTCATTAGTTAATCCTCATTTCACTAAGTGTTTCTAATGTACAATAAAGGAAATTGACAGGTCTGGGTGGAATGAGGGCTGTTATATAATCCAATTACAGAAGCCATGGCCTGTGCTTTTTAGTGATCAGTACTGTCTACACATTTTTGGATGATTGGTTTGTTGATCTGATGTTTAATTGATTTGTTTTGATATTACTCATTTGTTCTCTCATTTTCTGCACCCATTTGCTTGGTTAATTTATGCATTTATAGATTAATTAATTCACTAAATGATTAATTTGGTGACTGATTGACTGCTGGTACCATCCATTTAAAGGACAATTCCAGGCGAATTCAACTCAGGGGTGTATTTTCATGTCATTTTAGGTCTAAAAGAATGAATCTGAAGATTTTCAGTTTAATCGCTCCTGTTTTGCGGTAGTTGCGTATGTCCGCGCATCGCCACGGCAGCAATGAATGGGAGTGGATGTAAGTTCCGCTGTTTAGGCTGTTTCCAGCCCTCAAAGCCGCAATTTTTTCCCACAGACAGCGTCAGATGGCGACTCAAACATGCACCGAGAAGTTTATTTACTTCAAGCAAGCCGACATGTTTGTAAAAGTCGATCTAATTCAAAGTCTCCCGGAGTCTCGCACGAGCCCGAAGTTGCAGTGCTGGTGTATTCAGGCGCAGTAGGAGCTACCGCTTGTGTCATAAACACAGGAATATCAACTCTTTACTTGCTTGAAGTGTACATTTTTTTCCACAGACAGCGTCAGGTGGCTACTCAAAGATGCGCCGAGAAGTTTTTTTTCCTTGAAGCAAGTCAAGAGTTGATATTCCTGTGTTTATGACACAAACGATAGCTTTTCCCACTGCACCTGAACACACCGAGCACGGCACCTGGGTCTCGCGCGAGACTCCGGGAGACTTTGAATTAGATCGACTTTTACAAACATGTCGGCTTGCTTGAAGTAAATAAACTTCTCGGTGCATGTTTGAGTAGCCATCTGACGCTGTCTGTGGAAAAAAATTGCGGCTTTGAGGGCTGGAAACAGCCTAAACAGCAGAACTTACATCCACTCCCATTCATTGCTGCCGTGGCGATGCACGGACAGACGCAGCTACCGCAAAACAGGAGCGATTAAACTGAAAATCTTCAGATTCATTCTTTTAGACCTAAAATGATATGAAAATACACCCCCGAGTTGAATTCGCCTGGAATTGTCCTTTAAGGATAATTGTGACATATAAACCTCCTTTGACTGTAAACAATGAGAATATAGAGATGGACAGCATGTCTCCGCTTCATCCCACTGTACAGAAATGAAGCCAAAACATCCCAGATGTGGTCGCTGCCATCTGGTGCTGGTGACCTTGTTTGGAGCCAGAGTCTGAGCTCACCCTCACCTAGGCAAATCACAGCTGTCAATCATGACATCTCTACTTAAAATCACAGAAACTGCATGTGAGAAAAATGTATTTTTGGTGTGTCCTAGTTTGACCCTCGTCCCAACCAGTGTGACTCAGGCTGCAGCCGACAACCGAGGGGCAACAAAGACGCCATGGATCAGGTTTTGGGGCGCTAACATGTCACTGGGGTCGATGTCAGCTTTGACCTCTGGAAAGAGTCACCCTGATCCCCCATCCTCATTCCCACACCAAAGCACAGTCCAAGTGCTTCATTAATTAATCTAAATTTGTCATATAAAAGTGAAAACATTGCTTTAAGAAGCCCGTCAGTCCCTCTGATCAGTCACTTGCTGGCTTAGGTTAGGAGTGCTCATTTGTCTCTGCCTGGTGTCACAACCAGGACTGACCTGAGTACAGTGTCAACAACATTTTGTTTCCTTGCCATTGACTGTTCAGTGACAGTGGCCTCACACACTGGATGCCTCTGTGAGTCTGGCTGGGAAAACGCTACAGAGAGAGTTTGGGGATTTCAGCACAAATCTTCAAATATCTTCTGCTATACAGCGAGTAAGGAGTTGTCTGACTGCAATGCCCGGTGCACTGACATGCCTTAACATTTGGCGCCTCTACAGCACTGAGTGAGAATTCCCTCTCTCAACTCTTGCACAATGCTCCACAGAAGAAAAGGCCTGGTCGGTTCAGCTAGTTTGAGAGGGACTTAACCCGAAAATCCACAACTGAGTGGAAGGACAGCATTCTTCAGGTTCAGCACCAACGCTCCCTGCCTGCAACTCCTCTAAAGGTGAGCCATGCGTATAATTAACTTTATGATGCCAGCCTTGGCTGTCATGATTATCACGCAAAATGTTGAATGATTTTTGGGTCTATCTGGACTCATTCGGCAAGAGTGGAGTGTATGTAGACTGTTTCAAATGATGCTCTAATGAGAGAGAGTGAGGAAGATGTGACTTGCATGTAGGTTATTGTAGTGTATTATTCACCTGAACTTTTAGCTTTAACATCATGTATTATGTTTATTCTTTGTATGTGTGCCTTTTTTTGAGAATGGAAAGAAAGTGTGAATTGGTGCTCTACTTCATGGATATGTTTTGCTTAGAAGTAAACAAATCGAAGGTAGATATAAGAGAGAAAGACGCACATACATTTATAGATATATAAAGATGTAGGTGTTTAGTTAACAGTAATAGATTAGATAGTGAGTGGCTCTTGTGAAATGTACCCTAGGAGAATATCTTTCCTGTTGTTCACATTTTTCCTGTGAGAGCCTTGCTTAAGTTTATGTTAGACTTGTCCGGAGTATGAATGCAAGGTCGTAAAACTCTATAGGCTAGATCCTGTCTCATGTCCATAGACGCAAGACATGAACTGTGTATGTTAAACACTTACAGGAATTGTTCATGTTATGCAATGTTGAACACTTAATGCCTATTATGGTAAGCTATATCCTTATGTTGGGAGAAGGTGGAGTTTTGGAGTTAGAAAGTATATATGATCATGATGTTGAGCCATTGGGAGGAAGATCTCACTTTGGCACCAGGGATGCTTCAGGATTCGGCATTTTTTGTACACTGTTCTTCTTCTTGTTAATAAACTTCTTTTTAAATGCAAGTGAAGACGTGTCGGCGGTGATACCTTCTTTTCATCAACACATCAATATACCACAATTTTGGCGTCACGAACTTGGGCGTGTTTGTGGCCCTTTCAGCGTTTTTCTTCAGCTTCGACCAACCGACTTCCGCACTGTCCGCGGCTTATTAAAAGGGTGAGTTTTTCACAATATTGTGTGCTGGTTTGCTCGTTGGAGCTGCTGTCTGCTGCTGGGTCACACCGTTAAAGATCTTTGTGTGGGTGATTGTTGTTCTGATGATTAGAAGAAGGTTATTGTTCTAAATTTATCTAAATTAGGGGGTTTTTGTTTGTGTTGCAGGCAACGCAAAAAAGGGGGAAGTAGAGAATCAAGAGGAAAAAAAAAAAAGAAACCTAGGACAATAGAGAACTAAGGATAAAGAAGAGAATAGGAATATAGGAAGAATATAGGAAACTTGAAGTAAAACAGGCCTACAGATAAGAGTAAGAGTAAATAAGAGAATGAAGAAATAGGAAAATAAGAGAAGAAGAAATAAGAGTAAAAAGCTTGAGTTAGTAACATGAGTTGAACTAAAAAGCAGCAAAAATTGGTGACGGCGTCTGTGATCTACTCAGTAAGACATGATACAGTGCAAGAGTTAGATATAGTTTCCTTTAACTACTAAACATAAAGAGTTACGTAGAGGAGCCTGTACACCTAAATAGTAAGACATGTGTTTTTGGTCGCTATGTGAAAATTGGCTTTAAAAGGAATTGGTTTTAAATGGAATTGGATTAAAGGAAAATTAAATAAGAGTAAAGAAAGAAGAGAACTCCTGGGCCCAGGGGGGAATTTGGAAATTTTAAAAGTAACAAATTATAAAGAATAAGAACAAGGAAAGAAAATAGAAGTTAAGTGAAGGATTAAAAGAGGACAATAAAGAGTAAGCCTAAATGATAAAAAGAAGATAAAAGAAGAAAATGAAATTGAAATAGTTTTCTAGTTAAAAAGAAGTAAAAAATTTAGAAAGAAAGAAAGAAGCCATTAGGTAGAGACATATGTGATCACTTACCGGTACATTTGAATGTTCTGTGTTTGTTGTCTGTTGATTTTTGTTGTATGTGTGTGGCCAATAGATTCTATGTTTAATAAGGCATAAGAGGCAATAGAACTTGAGAAACAGGAGATATAATAATAATAATAGTAATAGTAGTAATAATGATAATATATACATTAATAGGAATTTATGAGATAAGATATTTTGTCTAAATGAACTTTAAAGGACGTTTGATAGAATTTATGAGCTTTCTATGGGGATTTTTTGGTAGAGATCTGTTTAGAAGACTTTGGAAAATAAATCTGTAAGAAACTTATGAACCCTGGAAGAAGAACTTTTTATGTGGTGGAGAATTTTTTGATAAAGCCTGATTAATTTTGGGAAAACACTTATTTAAAGTGAGAATGTTTTTATAAAATTATAACGTTCAAAAGTTATAATACAGAATTTTTGAAAGAAAGGAAAAACTTGCAGTAGGAATGTGTTTTGTGCATCTAGTGATTTTATAAAGCACTGAACTATTTGTCTGTCTTCCTTTCATGGAGCGAGAGTTCAAGGAGGAGACCAGAGCCTAAGAGGTGTGTCTAGAGGAGGACAGAGGACAGCTGGCTTGGATCACAAGGATTGAGGCTTGCGGACGACAGCGCATGCATCTGTAGCCAGTGATTAAGGCCAGTGTGATTTTATCCACAAACTCTTTGTAATAGAATACCTGCTTTTAAATGAAAGTGTGTACATTTGGTTGCACATTTAATTTGATTGGTAGTTTGGATTAACAGAGTGCATTCATTTGCTCACATACATAAAACCCAAAATTGTATGTTATTTAGAAGGAAGACTTGGCAACTGACTGATTAATCAAGGCTAACTGATGTTGAGCTTTTGTAATTTGATAGATCTGATAAGACTTTGAATTCCTTTGAAGTTATTTGTTTCATCTTTCTTTTGCTGACCTTGGCAATACAGAGGTTATAAATGAATTAATCAATAAAAATAAACTAAATAATATTTAATTAGTTAAGTTAAGTTAAAGTTAAGCACAAGAATAAATGGGAGCCATGACATTGATAAAATAGATGTAAACAATCTAAAAGTAGTTACTGCTGTTGAACTAGTGTAGTAGAGTAATTGATTATCCATGGTTAGTGGAAGAAACTCTCAATAGAGATATAATTTAAACAATAAAGTTGCTGGTGTTCATATATAAGGTGATCGAAAAAAATAAAATAATAAAAATAAATAAATAAAAAATCAATAAAAGATATTAAAAATATATATATAAAGAGAAGAGACAAATAGAGCTTGACATTTTCCAGTTGCTTGAAAAGGAGGGTCAAAGATGGATAATGAGAATCCTTCATTTTTAAGAAGGCATGCCAAGAAAAATCCTGTTTCTAGGGAAGAAGAAGAGAGACGACAAACTTTAAGTAGGATTGATAAAAGTATAGATCAATGCCTTAAATATTTGGATCAATACACCACACCAAAAGGCCGGAGATTATTACAGGAACAATTACAGGACTTGCAAATGCAAAAGAAAAAGTTATTGAAAAAAGCCTCCCAAAAATCACCAAGGAACGAAGATAAGTCTGATAAGATCTGTCCAGTGGTTATCAGAGGACAGAATCTGGTGTATAAATCTTGGGATGATACAGTTATGCAAGATTTATTTGAGAAATTACCCATTCTTCTGGATGGAGCACATCCTTGGATTTTAAAGTTGGAAGAGATTATGTTGGGAACGAAGCCTACCATGGGAGACTTTAAGAGACTTCTGGTAAATATTATTGGGGTACCAGCCATGGAAGAGATTTTACAGAAAGCTGGATATAATCGATATGTGGGATCTACTGTGAACGATTCAGAGCTGTTTGGAGCAAATAGAGGTCGACTGTATAGAGCGTTAAGAGATACTTTTCCAACAAATGTACACCCTGATAATATTCATGTGGAACCATTAGGACAAGAAGAAAATCCGAGATCTTATGTCTCGAGAGCTCATCAGGTATGGAGAAATGTTACAGGGAATGATCCAGAGGAGAGTCAGATGGAGCAATCAATCTTGCGAGCTAAGTTTCAGAAGGGGTTGCCTCCGTCAGTGAGGAGCAAGTTAGCAGAAGTGGTTGGCTTAGGGAGCATGACAAAGAGTGTTTATACAGATCACATAGCACACCAAGTAGAGCTGTATAGAAAGAAAGAGCATGAACAGAAGGAGCAAGATCAGGAGATCTTCAGAAAGCTCAATCAAATTCAATTGGTGGATAATAAGAAGGAGGAGAAGCAAGTAGTTATGCAGAACCAGCCTGAGACAAATCAGTTCATGCCACAGCCACAGCCACAGCCACAGCAACAGCCACAACTACAGTCAAATCAGTTTCAGTGTCCGGCACCACAGCCTTTATCAATTTTTCCTGGTACATATAATTCACAGCCAACCTTTGGTCAGCAGCAGGTATGGAGAGGAAGAGGTCGAGGAAATTTAGGGAGAACAAGAGGAAATTTCAATCCAAATTTTCAACAAGTCCCTGAAGTGTGTTATAATTGTGGACTAGTTGGTCATTTGTTTCGTTCATGTAACAGAAAAAGAGGAAACTCCAGAGGAATCCCAAGAGGAGGCTTTAGAGGTCAGCCAATGACATTCTGGGGACCAGTGAATCCTTTTAGGGGTCCGGAGCTAGGATTTTAGGGAGACCTTTTACAAAAACAAATAGATCTCTGTTAGAAAAATCAGGAGCATACATCTATCTGTTCTTTTGGGAAGAGATGCTTTGTGTTCTGTGATGACACTAGCATTAAAACCAGTTAATTTGTTCTCCTTCTACGTCTCAACTGTCCATTGCATTGGCTGGCATATTATTAAAACATGATGTAAACATTTAGGAAGTGCAGGGTAAAATATCAACATCAGGATAAGGACATATTTTGACTTATACTTGTCTGAATGAGGTTAATGTTGCAGTGTTGAACAGCCACTCCTCAACACTCATGTGTTGTATTGTTTTGATTTTTGTTGATAGTAATGAAACCTCTTAGAATTCATAAGTTGTAGTTTAGCATTTATTGACCAAACTGACATGCATCAGATGCTAAAGTAAAGACAGTAAAATTGCACTGCTTTGGCAGTAACATGTAGTACAGTATGAGTATAATTTCTGAAGTCTAAACAGTTGTTGTTTTCATTCTCCATCTTTTCCTTCATACAGTTAAGAATTATTGTTATTGCCATAGTGTAATAAAATGAAACGTAGGCCTGCATAACAAATCTTTCTAGCATGTAGTGGTTTTAGTATTGTGTTGGTAAATGTTGATTAGTTGGTTTACTGTTGGGAAAAAAAAATACATTAATTATCCACAAAACTGGCTTTCTCATTAAAAAAAAAAATGAAATAGGACAGAACATGACATGGTAAGAAAATTGTGTGTCTCCAGTGCAAGTGTGGGATTCACTACTCACTCAGGTCAATGGCCCAATTTGAGCCAAAGTGTGAGGCTGCTGCCTCTTAAAGTTCCAGTGTAAAATGTATAATTAAATAATACAAGGAAAAATTAGAAATTTAGCAAGCTTACTACACTTATTGCAGTAACATACAAGTATATCCAAAGAGCTTAATTTACACAATATGAAGTTGTATGGTTACCTTAAAAAGTTGAGACAATTACAAACAGGAAGCTGTTCTTGAAATAAAGATTCTATTGGTCTTTGGAGAATCATGAAGGATTGATAATAGTGCTCACTGACCTTTTAGGTCTGACGATTCAAGAAGCACATGGGTTGGCCCATGTTGCAAGGGGGGAGGTTATAGTATGAATTTTATTTGCTTGTTTAAATAGATTGATTGGGTTATAACCAGGTAGATGCTCAGTCACTTGCCAAGTTAACCAAGTTTTGTCAAAATTTACAAGGTTTTTGCCAAGTTTTTGTCTAGAGAAGTCATATATGAGGACTTCTAGATTGAACATTCTTAGATAATGGATGAGAGTCTGTGGATAAAATAAAATAAAAAAAAGATTTTGTAACAATAGGGATTTAAGTGTGATGTGTTTATGCGTTTGATGTTTGTATTTGTTGTTTGTTGCAAAAGATACTGCTGTGTGTTTTCTGTCCTCTTAGAATGATTTTGGAAGAAGACAACCATAAGAGTGATTCTTTAGGGACCCTGAGTTCCTGAAAAGATGTATCTGATTGTGGACAATGAAGAATGGACTGAATGTGAACTAATGAAGTCTACAATGGGAACCGGACGCTGCGAAGGAGCTGCAGTGTCTTGATAATGTGATTTTATGTTTTCATGTTTTCATGTATGTAAGTTTGCCATTGTCCATGATATGTTTTTGCTAGTATGTGGATATATTGAAACCTCAGATGTTTTCTTTTCTTTTTGACGTTTAGGAAGAGTAATGTTAGGCAGGGATAGTTCCAATGGAGGATCCGATGGGTTGACCAGCCTGAAATTGGATATTGTTTGATTTTATTTGTCTGAGGTCTTCATATGTATCTACTTGTGTTATTTCATATAAGCTTTAAGAATTCTTTATTTTTGATTGGTCTGGAGTACTAAAATGTGGTTGCCTAAGGCAGAGGGACCGTGAGAGAGTTTCCTGTCTTGCTTGTTTGATGGAAATTTTAAGAAAGATGGCTGCCTGGCAGGTTTTCGCTCTCACACTCCACAAATTGTTTTATTGCTAATTATTGTTTTGTTGTTAGCAATATATACAGTATATATGTATCTGTTAGTTTCATTATGATAATCATTAAAGTGTATGATATCTTTTATGCGTCGAGACTCTACGAGCCTCGAAGGGGGGAATATGTAGTGTATTATTCACCTGAACTTTTAGCTTTAACATCATGTATTATGTTTATTCTTTGTATGTGTGCCTTTTTTTGAGAATGGAAAGAAAGTGTGAATTGGTGCTCTACTTCATGGATATGTTTTGCTTAGAAGTAAACAAATCGAAGGTAGATATAAGAGAGAAAGACGCACATTGCATTAGGTGTTTAGTTAACAGTAATAGATTAGATAGTGAGTGGCTCTTGTGAAATGTACCCTAGGAGAATATCTTTCCTGTTGTTCACATTTTTCCTGTGAGAGCCTTGCTTAAGTTTATGTTAGACTTGTCCGGAGTATGAATGCAAGGTCGTAAAACTCTATAGGCTAGATCCTGTCTCATGTCCATAGACGCAAGACATGAACTGTGTATGTTAAACACTTACAGGAATTGTTCATGTTATGCAATGTTGAACACTTAATGCCTATTATGGTAAGCTATATCCTTATGTTGGGAGAAGGTGGAGTTTTGGAGTTAGAAAGTATATATGATCATGATGTTGAGCCATTGGGAGGAAGATCTCACTTTGGCACCAGGGATGCTTCAGGATTCGGCATTTTTTGTACACTGTTCTTCTTCTTGTTAATAAACTTCTTTTTAAATGCAAGTGAAGACGTGTCGGCGGTGATACCTTCTTTTCATCAACACATCAATATACCACATTATATATTGTGCAGTGTGCGTACAGTGAAAGAGAGACTTTGCAGAATGTTTTGAAGTGGAGCTGGGTTGGTCCTTGATGGCAAACTCTTATGAAGCATTTACATTATAGATGAACAGCAGTTTGTGTCCCCTACAGATCACAACATGACAGTCTCTGTATGTTGTCCCTTTTTAGACTGTAACACTGTATATGTGGTAATATATATGTCTTAAGATAAGATTGTATGCATGAATCTAGTGTTGAATAGCTTCACTTGTAACTCCAGTTGCTGTTTCTCACTGAATTCTCTAAAGCAGATATGTGGCAGTAAATCAACATGAGGGCCTGAAAATAAACTGAAATAGAGAGGTAATTTCTCAGCACTGCTGTGCTCTATGTCTTAGCTACAAAAGGCATCATTGGACTAGACAGAGTCAGTATTTGTCTCAGTCTGAGCTGCTGTTTTCTCTATGAGGACAGCTGTCAAGGTCTTACATAAAGGAGAAGGATAGGGCGATAGCGGAGAGAGAAGAGGAAGATAAGGAATGAGGTGGAGAGGAGTGCCTATATCCAATTTCTCTCTTCCTGAAACCTTTGCCATTTTATATACAGTAGCTGGAACAGAGAGGTAGGGGGAGAAGATGAGGGAAATGATGGAGAGTGAGCAGGAGGAATGATAGAAATAAAGAAGGGGACGGGGGTAATGACAGAGGGGGAGTCGGTTTAATTGCTTTGACAACCTTATACCCGCCGAGTTTAAAACTGAAGCTTGGAGAAGAGGAGGGACTAAGCGGCCGGTGTCGACAGAACCAGGTCTAGTAATCTTCAGAGAAGCTCCTATTATCTGCCACACTGTCTCCGAGCCCAGAGCCCGATCCCTGGGGTACAGCTTGTGCCTCTATCCAGATTCACACACACACAGGTAAACCCACCAAATACATACCATAGGGGAAGCTAAATCTGATAAGCAGAGAGAGACACATGCAACCATGCAGACAGACAGACAGGCAGGTAGACAGTCAGTCGGAGGCGGACAGGCAGGAGGGCAGGCCGGCTACGCTCAGGCACCCAATGTCCCCAAGCAGCTAGAGATATTGCTGCTCCACTGAACAGCATAATGACAGTCTCTTCTACTTCACATGGGCCGGCCGATGTGAAAATCTACTCATAGTCGTCCTTTGCTTCAATTTCATCAGGGGAGTACACTGTGGCGAGGCCTGAAAAGGAGCAAATATGGGAGTAAATGACTGCAGGACTCAGGGATGGGAAGTTTTTTTGGGGGGGGCTGGGTGTGTGGGTTAAGTAAACTGATTCAACGGCAGGTAAGTTTGGATGGTATCCACACAAGGGTAAATGAACTAAACTAGATCTTTTTTTAGTTCTCGTATTTGAGCAGTAGCTGCAGCAGCAAGTCGGTATGTGTGTAGCGCAGATCTATCTTCAGACGAGCTCCAGACCAACATGCTCCACAGGGAGCTGAGAGGAGAGAGCCAAGTCTTCTGGTGAGGTCCCAACACACACACACACACACACAGAAAACACAACTCGTCCTTGATTAGGACAGATGAACACATCTTGCAAGCTGTTGCTATGGCTACTTTGTCAAACCAGCTCATAGCTCTGGTTTCCTGCTGCATTATGTTCTTATACCCACACACACTCACTTTCTCTCTCACTCCTGAGCCAGTCACTCTCCTGCTTTCGTTATCCAGATGATTCACAAGGAAATTATATCATCTGGCGCAATGATGCAGACTCGGGAGTGTGATAGCGTGTTTTATTTGGTCTGATAGGATGGCAATTAGCCACGTAATGGATGGGCAACCTATCATACAAGGCTAATTAAACAAGCATTCACGCTACAGTAGTTGGGTTTTTAGTTCAGAGAGCCATCTAAGCTGTTTCCTCCACTGGTTCATGGTGCAGATATAAGGCACCATCTCACCATTACTCACAGTTTTATTGTCTTCTGATATCCCCCCCCTATGTTTTGACCTGAATAGACACTAGTCAGCGCAGCCCCGTTTCACCTGCATTATTTGCTCCAGCCTCTGTTCCTTTATGGTGCCATGTGTTTACCTGAGTGTATAGTTGCTTATAGTGTGTTTTGCGGGAGGAGAGCGCATACTTGTGAAATGAATCAATTAGACTGTAACTGCAGATAGGTGATTGTTACTTTTTCTTTGCTTTGTTTGAATAAAAACAAATTATGTGCCCATCGCCTGAAGGCCTTTATTTTTCTTTTTCAAGATTGCATGGAGGCTATTGTGGTTTTTAAATTACAGTAGTTACAGGGAGGTGTGCGTATGTGTTTTTTTTCCTCTTTTTTTTTGGTGCAGCACAGACTCAAACTTTTAATGCACTATTCATTAATGTGCTTCTTCAGCAGATAGTGCGGTGAAGATAACCTCAGTCACTCACAGCTATGCCTCCTCCTTTTGGGAGGGAACTGAAAAAGACAAGAAAGCAATTATATCTCTACCACCATGCTCATTTTCAGGTACTCTCTCTCTCTCACTTCTCTCTCCTTCCCTCTCTCTCTCTCGGTGTTCTCTCGGGCAGATGACAAATGGAGGAAGAGGAGCAGAGCTGCAGGTGCAGATGGTGTGTGTGTATGTGTGTGTGGTGGTGGTGTGAGGGGGTGATCATGCTCCATTTCAGCTCATGTTATGGTGGGGAAGCAGCAGTGACCACAAGCACTGACAATTTTTCGGGCTTTTAGCTGCAGCTCTTCGCCGCTAAAATCAGACTTAATGGCCTCATTTTAGTCATACTCTGCTTCTTGAGTGAGATCCCACTCTGACTGAGCTGTGCACCTTTCACACCCTGCAACCGACCCTGTAACTGAGACTCTGCTGTATTGTGAATTTTTGCGACCAGCGGATGACGTCCGGATGGGTAATTTAATGTGTGCGGTATCTGTCCAGGCACTGGAAATAAGAAATTGTGTTTATTGTATCAATTCAACAGCCACAGGGAGTTAACCAACACAAGCAATTTCATATTTAACCCATAGTACAGCGGCTAAGCATGAAAATTGTGCACTTTTTGAAAGAAACATGAAACTTCTACCATAGTTAGTTTATACCATGAGGTTTATTTTAAGATCGGGAGGGAAGTCAGATTTGACCTCTAAGGCCCAGGAGAGGTCAAATCCAAGATGGCCGCCAATAATATTCAAAAATGCTGGAACGCTGGAACCAAACACGGTAGAAAAACACTTAAGGTGTCATTTCCCACTAATGTTTGGGTGCCCATTCTGTTGGTGATACCTTTGAGACCAATAGAATTCAAAAAAATGTATTTAGATCAATGTGGAGGTCAAATAATGCAGACATAGGGAGGTGAACAGTGCAAAAAGGTAGTTTATTTCCAAAATAATAGCCTAACAGTGATGATGATGTTAATAATGATGATAATAGTGCCAATAATAATAATCATTATCATAATAAGTTCTTTTTTTTAACTGATTTATTATTAACTCATTGGCTGCCAGCCATTTTCAGAGCAGAGAGCTGCATACTGCCAGCCGTTTTAGAGCATTTTTTACAGACCCTTTCAAGACCCACAGAATATTGTGTTCATGTAAACATGTAAACACCAAAACTACCAAGATTAAGAGTAGACTCTCTTCTTTCATTAGGAAAAAAAAGTTTGTTTCTACCTTTTTCCATTCTTTAGTAAACGGCAGTAGAACATTGGCTGGTTTCGCCAAAAACACCTGTTTTTGACCAAAACACATTCAAGAAAATGCATTTATGTAAAGGTGCAAATCTGCAATTTAATAATACTGTCGCCCTCCTCTTTCCGCGGAGAGAGGGGTGGTGTCCGACGCTGTGTGGAAGCATTGCGAAGGCCCATGGAGGGGAGTTGACACAATGTGCTTTCGCCCAGTACTCTGAATTAGAGTTCTCAATTTCAACCCAAACCCGAGTAAGGCCGATGGGTCGGGTTGGTTTGGCACGAGATGCTGTGTATATCTCCAAAAAACCACAATGTTTTTGTGGCCGAAATTGAATCAGTTTCACCCGCTGATAAGGTGCTGCTGCGTCACCGGCACCATCTGCTCTCGCTGCAAAGAAAGCATTTCACTTTTTTAGTTTAGTTTTCTTTTTTTTTGTTGGGCTGGGCTGGGTTTGGCCAGACAACTAATGCTGGTGTATCGAGCTCTGTCGGGTCCGGGCTTAAAACCCACGGGCCGGGTCAGGTCGGGTTGTAATTTTCAGGCCCGTTGAGAACTCTACTTTGAATGTCAAAGTGAAGAAATTTAATGAAGTGCAGGTAAATGGAGGGAGTAACTATTGGCACTTTTCCACTACACAGTCACGGCACGGCTCAGTAAAGGTGCTTTTCCATTACAGCTGAGTTCTCTAGTTCCTCCTCAGCAGGGGTGGGGGGATCGCAAGGCCACACTGTTTCTCTCTCTATTTTCGATCTTCTCGTCAGCTCCAAACTCACTTGTCTGTTCCTCGATTACGGACCACAGCGTGGTTTTCCACACAGCATCATTTAACTCGGGTGAAGGAATAACAACGGTCTCGGTACCTCATGTCGGACATCGCGCTCACGACTCTTCCAGTGACAACGCTCTGCCCAATCAGTGGAAGGCAGTTGGCTGACGTCACGTTTTAGGCCGTTCCAGGATTGAGGACTACGGCCCTCTCCAGGAGCCGAGCTGGTCCTCAAAGGGATGAGGGACGGCCGCAAGGGTGGCTGGTGCCCTGAGGGGACCTCTACACGACGCTGGCTGGCCCTCTATAACGGGAACCCCGCCTGGCTGCATCCCACCGGCTGGCGGTCAGCTGGGGGCAGTTTGGGCTCGTAATGATTATAGAAGGTGGCGGACCAGCTGCTGATGCAGAAATGGGTCCGTATGGGCTGTATCATGTCGTAGTACTCACGATGGCGCCTGACGTGCAGGTAAACACGGAAAGCCGTATGACCCAGTAGCCAAATGCCTCGTCATCGAATTAGTGACACGCATGAATGGATGAACGAGATTCCCACTGTCCCTACCTACTATCTAGCGAAACCCCCTGACAACCGGCTTTTGATTACAGCGAGTAGAGCCGTTGGTGACAGGGTTGGCGCGTGGCCGGATGGTGGTCCGCCGGTCCTCTCCAATCTCGCACCGCATGTTTGTGGAGAGCCTGGTGCTAAATCACTTGCAGACGACCTGATTCTGGGTCAGGGTTTTGTACGTAGCAGAGCAGCTCCCTCGCTGCGATCTCTTGAAAGTCAGCCCATGATCCAAGCTTTTGTCGGTCTGAGGGCGTGGGCCCCCAGTTGGCAGTCCCCCTCATCCCTCACCGGTGGACCAGGGGCACGGTGGCAGCCCTCAGTCAGGCAAGGATAGAGGAGGAGGAGCACCAAGTGGACCGGAGCCTGAGAGCCAGGGAGAGAGTAACAAGCGGCTGTGGTGTACTAGTGCCACGAACAGAGCCAAGAGACAGTGTCTCTTTAACTCATTGGCTGCCATTGATGTCTATAGACATGTTGTTTCTGTTGTATATTAACTTCAAAGTCACTGTTCTGCTTGACATGTTTCTTTCCACAAAAAGCTTGTTTTCTCAGTGTTCTGGTCAAAAACAGGTGTTTTTGGCGAAACCAGCCAATGTTCTACTGCCGTTTACTAAAGAATGGAAAAAGGTAGAAACAAACTTTTTTTCCTAATGAAAGAAGAGAGTCTATTCTTTCTCTTGGTAGTTTTGGTGTTTACATGTTTACATGAACACAATATTCTGTGGGTCTTGAAAGGGTCTGTAAAAAATGCTCTAAAACGGCTGGCAGTATGCAGCTCTCTGCTCTGAAAATGGCTGGCAGCCAATGAGTTAATAATAAATCAGTTAAAAAAAAGAACTTATTATGATAATGATTATTATTATTGGCACTATTATCATCATTATTAACATCATCATCACTGTTAGGCTATTATTTTGGAAATAAACTACCTTTTTGCACTGTTCACCTCCCTATGTCTGCATTATTTGACCTCCACATTGATCTAAATACATTTTTTTGAATTCTATTGGTCTCAAAGGTATCACCAACAGAATGGGCACCCAAACATTAGTGGGAAATGACACCTTAAGTGTTTTTCTACCGTGTTTGGTTCCAGCGTTCCAGCATTTTTGAATATTATTGGCGGCCATCTTGGATTTGACCTCTCCCGGGCCTCAGAGGTCAAATCTGACTTCCCTCCCGATCTTAAAATAAACCTCATGGTATAAACTAACTATGGTAGAAGTTTCATGTTTCTTTCAAAAAGTGCACAATTCCCCTTGATTTGAGGGCTTAACCGCTGTACTACCAGTGTCATGGCTGTACTCCATGTGTGCTTACTCTTTAACACAGGGTTAACACAACAGTGACTGTGCTGCCAATTATTCTGCAGGTGTTGAGATAATAAAAAAGAAAAGTTTGATTAAAGCAGAAGTAAGCGATATTTTTGTGTTAATATAAGTCTTGAATAGTTATATCTTCCGACAGCAATCACTTACATAGAGTGTTTGGACCGAAATACGGGTCTCTCAGTCACTCGGCTCTGCTATGAGCCGAGGAGAAAACTTTTCTCGTATCCTACAAGTTTTATCCGATGAGGAGAGAGAACGGCATGAAGGGCTGTGTGTGCAGCCAAGGGATGTGCCTGAATGTGGTGACGTAGGGACGAGGACCAATGTTAGTCCCGATTCTTTGTATTGGAAGCCCAAGAACCAACCAGAGAAGTCTTTCGTACAAAAGTAGTAGTGTTTACTCAGGTCACAGATAAAGTACATCAGCGCTGGACTCGTAGTGACAGAGCTCTCGCAGGATCCCGGCCAGGAGTGAGTCTGACAGAGCTCTCACGAGATCTCCATCAGGAGCGAGCCCTGATTTCAGGAAATGGTTCATATTTATCTTCTTGGGCTGGGCCTGCCCCATACAGAGGTTGGATGTTCTCAGAATGTGATAAGCAACATGTGTGTGTTGTTGTTGTTGTTCAGGCGTGTATCTAATGCAACAGACCTAACTGACAGACTAAGAGAACTTGGCAGTTACATTATGTCCTTGGTTATCAGGCTAGAGTCACACTATCTGGCTTCATGTTCACACACATCAGGTTATGTGCGTTCAAGTACTAAATTAGAATACATGATATCTCAAAGCATACATGACGTCATTGAAGTATAAAAACAAAGTACATAACGTCCCAGAACAGATCCAATTGTAACACCAATAGATCCATGACGAGGGCGGGGACTGCTAACTCCATCGGCTGACCAAACGTTATGGTGCGTTCAAGGCAACCCGTAACTCGTGTTTTCCTGACCTGTGAAGTCGTACCAGTTCGATCTGGTACGAGTTCATGGGTCGGAAGTTACGAGTGGCCGTTATAGTGCACTTTCACAGGTAAAACAGGTCGGAAAAACACAAGTGGGTTGACTGGAACGCTACAAAGTCGTAAGTCATGACTTGAAGCTGTAATTTACGGTTTCAAAAGCCTGCCTGGAACCCAGCATTAGCCAAAACGACCGGATCGCTTACTTCTGCTTTAACTTTTACATAAAAAATAATAAAAGAGAAAAGTTTGATTAACTTTTACATTAAAAAAATGCACTATGTCCACATTATAGTTAATTGATTATTGTTTGTTTTGAGAGGAATTGTAATGTCAGTTCAATTTAGAGAATTTTTAATAGGAACTTTTTCTTCATGATCCAATCCAAATGGTTTGTAATGATGTCATGAGGTCATCATTGCCTTGACAGTCAAATCAATGATTTTTCCCCCTCCCTTCATCGCTTCCTCCCATCATCAGAGTTGAGGTTTACTACGTACATGTATGTAAGTGTCCGACACAGATAACCGGACACATTAAGCCGATACCATCTCTCTGCTGTCTGAACTGTCTTTTAACCAAAATAGGTCGACCACGGTTAACAGAGGTGATCGCCTAGTCCCATTTAGGAAAGGCCCATTTGGACAGGCAGTGTTTTCATCATGCTTCCCAAACTTGGAATACTATACCAAATGCATGTGATCTGCCTAACTTAGGTTCATTTACTAAGGATTTGAAAACATGGTTAGCGGACAAAATTGCTCCCACAATTTGTCATACAGTAAGCTCATTTTTACTTGTACACAACATACAGTATTGTAGTGTATGCAATGTCTATTTGTTGAAAACAGACCAGACACACTAAGCACTTTAAAATACAATGAAATGGAGCTACGCGCAATAACATCAGCACCAAGCACTTGAATTAACACTAAAGCACTTTAGCACCTGGCACGTTAAAATCTTACTAACTTCTTGTCACTGTGGAAGATTTCTGATCTGAGATCAACAATTCTATCAATTGTGCCTTATGTTTTCTCCATCTGTTTTTTTCTATGATTGACAGCAACCTGCCAATGGGACTGGAGACGGATATTAGCCCTAGGCTATAATCTCAAACACATGAGAATGTTCATTAACATGTATGTCCTATTTAAAAATGAATAAAATAAATCTCAAATCTCAACCAGTCATTCTATACGTGCAGTGTTTTGATGTCAGATATAATGAAAAAAAACATGTGAGCAACATGAAGCTTCCAGCTCTGTTTGGCTGATGAACCACCTCTGCTGCAGGAAAAAGACTCATGTTTCAACTAATACTGTCAGCAGCAGTTCAGACTGACATATGGTGATAATGACGTATTAAAACAACAGGCCTGAGATAAAAAATATGATCATAAAACCTTTCAAGGTCAAGTTTCCCGAGTGCTTATAATCGCTTGACCCGTTTTGCCTTAACAGTTATAATGAACACCTAGGTGCTTTCTGTGACCGTAATGGATGGAGAGTGCGGTTATGTCTTGCCATTACGTCTCCATGACAGCTCATTGTCCGCTTCGAGTAAGGATGCATTGTTATCGACTGAATGTCCCTCTCAGACAGAGGCAGGATGTGGCCATCACACCGCTGATCCTGACAACACTCTCACAACCTTGAGAGAGCGTGACAGACATTCGAAGTGGAGGTGTAGCAGCACACCGACCACAGACCAGCTGTAAAAAAAAAAAGCTTCAAATGCCTCTCTCTAACAGGACTGAGGTGGACCAACAGACAACATATTGTTAGACCCTTCATGAATAACAAGGCAAGAGTATCAAGCCGTGTTTGCTGTCATCCTCCACTTGCCGGAGATCAGTTCATATAATTCATCTGATCTTTGTTATTATGTAGCGAGCAGGAAATCCTGTGTAATCTGATGATGACAAAAACAAACCATATATATTATCTGACACTCGATCTAAACTGAGTGGAGGATTCAAAATGCAATCATCCAAAATGTTTTCAGAAAGCAGCGCAGTGCTTGTGGGTAGAGGATGATCGCTGACCTCCTAAAGCTTTTTCTGTTACACTTAACTATGTTTTATGACAGAACAGGTTTTACAGCATGCAGATTATCTAACTGCTTCTACAGGGTTGTTGACAAAAACTGCTTCAACCAACCAGGTTCAGAGCTGAATGATATGATCAAAACCATGACTGCTTGCACAGGTGAAGATAACCAGCTGATGTTTTGATGCTTGGCAGCGCTGTCAGAATGGCAGTCACGCATCGTTGCCCGATAACAATGAATGTACATTTTCCTCCTTCTTGTTTCCTCATTGACCGGTTATCCTTCAGTTGTGCACTCAGTTGCAGGTGAAAACGCAAACAATGGTGCATCTCACGAGCAGGATGCCACAACAGCAAGAAGAGGAAACCCCAAGATGTGTTTTCTTGTTTCCTGCCATTTTATCACAAACACAAACTACATAACAGAAAGCTTTAACAGTGAATCAAGATGAATTCGAAGGAGCAAAAACAAAATATGAATGGACTTCCAGTGTAGCGACTAATGGAGTAGGACGTGCCTCTCTGAGCTCCTGCAGCAACTTTCGCAAATTCTATCTTAGGCACACTTTTGTATCTTTTACCCGTCTTTTTTCGGTGTGTGTTTCCCCCACCACCATAATCTCAATTCAACGCTGACTTCGTTTCGATCAAAATGCCTCCAAAAGCCAAACCAGCTACACAACCACCGCGGCCTACCCCGCCCGCTGCAACCCCGCCTCGTAGTGGCTCCCCCTCCTGCTCAAACGCAGCCGCGGGCGGCGGCAGCACCCCCCCTCGCCCCGACTTTAAGGCCGAGCTGCTCTCGTCACTCCGTGTTGAGATGGCGGCTATTTTCAAAACCGAGCTTCAAGCGGCCTTGACCGAGAATTTGTCAAACATCAAGACTGAGCTACGGGCAGTGAAGTCGGAGTTATCTGACAGTATTACAAACATCCAGTCTGAGGTGTGCGCTCTGAAGGGCACCGTTGGAGAAATGGAAACATCGCTTTCCTCCTGCACTGACGACATCACTACCTTACAAGCTAAAGTGGAGCATCTGTCAACAGAGCTGACAAGATTGGACAATAAATGCGAGGATTTGGAGGCGAGATCTCGGCGCAATAATATACGGTTGGTGGGAATACCTGAGGATTTTTCCACCTCTTCTACTGCTATGGCTATTTACTCTCTGCTCAAGGAGGCACTGAAGCTCGAGAAGGAGCCTCTCGTTGACCGCGCTCATCGCACTCTCCAGCCGAAGTCGAAACCTGGTGAGCGCCCCCGCCCCATAGTTGCTCGTCTACACTATCATGTGGACTGTGTGGCTGTGTTTCTACAAGTGTTTTTGTGTCTTTTTTTTTTTTTTCTTCCTCTCTTTTTTTCTCTCTTTCTTCCTTTTTTCTTCCTCTTGGGGGTCCACATTCAGTTTATTTCTATGTCTAAGAACTTAAAAAATGGCCTCAAATCCTAGTACTTCTGCTATCCCACATATTGGGTCTTCTGTGAGATTTTTGAGCTGGAATATTAAAGGCATGGGGAGTCCAATTAAGAGATCTAGGATACTTGCACATTTGAAGCGTCTTAAAGCTGATATAGTGTTTCTACAGGAAACCCACATGCGCACCAAAGACCAGGTCAGACTTAAATGTCCTTGGGTTTCTGAGGTATTTCACTCAAATTTCAATTCTAAAGCCAGGGGGGTTGCTATTTTAATTGGTAAGTCAATTCAGTTCTCAGCTTCTAAGGTTATATCAGACAAAAATGGCAGATACTTAATTGTTTCAGGTACATTATTCCATGTTCCCATTTTATTAGTTAACATATATGCCCCCAATTTCGATGACCCGCATTTTATGAATAAGCTTTTTGAATGTCTTCCCTCATTGAATAACAATCTCCTTATAATTGGTGGGGACATGAATTGTGTAATCAATCCCAATTTAGATCGCTCTAACCCGCGAACTCTGACCCCATCATTAATGTCTAGGTCTCTTTCTGATTTCAAGGCCAAAAATGGTTGCATTGATCCTTGGAGATTTTACAACCCTAACACCAAGGAATATTCCTTCTTTTCAAAGATGCATCAGTCTTTCTCTCGGATTGATTATTATTTTATTGATTCTAAACTAATTCCCAATGTACTTACTGTTAATTACCACCCTATTGTTATTTCTGACCATGCCCCTCTTTCTTTAGACATTCAGTTTTCATCACAACCCCGGTACCCAACACCTTGGAGGTTCAATACATTACTTCTTTCAGATGATAAGTTTAATAAATTCATTGCAGCTAAAATTGATGATTTTATCGCTATAAATAAAAATGACACGGACCCAGTCTCATGCTCACTGCTCTGGAAATCGTTAAAAGCATACCTACGGGGACAAATAATCTCGTACTCTGCCCATTTGAACAAGTCCCGTAAAGCCAAATTGCAAGAACTCTCTATTAATATCACTAAATTAGACCAACAACTTGCTACCTGCCCCTCTCCCAGTTTAGCTTAAACAACGTGTTGAGCTGCAGACTGAATTTGATTTTATCACCACTAATGATGCAGAGCGACTTCTCTTACGATCACGTGCCACATATTATGAACATGGTGATAAGGCGAGCCAGCTTCTAGCTTATCAGCTACGTCGCCAGGCAGCCTCACGTATGATTCCCCAGGTAAAAGATTCTTCAGGCATATTGCATAGAGATCCCACCACCATAAGTCTGAATCTCCACCCGACACTACTGAAATGAACTCGTTCCTAGATAACCTCAATTTCCCTGTGATAAACCCAGATTCTGCTAAAGAACTTGACTCGCCGTTAACGGTAGAAGAAATTATTCTTGCTATGAGAAACATGCAAAATAACAAAGCTCCTGGCCCGGACAGATTCCCAGTTGAGTTTTTTTTTAAATTTCAGGATAAACTGTCCCCATTACTGCATGCTGTATATAAGGAATCACTACAACATGGTACTCTCCCTCCTACTTTAAGACAAGCCTCCATAAGTCTCCTCTTAAAAAAAGATAAGGATCCGGTTCTCTGCAGCTCCTACAGACCTCTCTCTTTAATAAATGTGGATGCTAAGATCCTTGCGAAAGCTTTGGCCTATCGCCTAGAAAATATTGTACCAACTATTGTTTCACCTGAGCAGACTGGATTTGTTAAAGGGGACCTATTATGCTCCTTTTTGCACAAACTAAAATAGTTCCTGGGTGTCTTAAAGACATGTCTGTGACGTGCTTCGGTCAAAATACCCCAAAGATCAAACATCACAGCATTCTCAAAAACAGGGCTCTGCAAAACGGTCTGTTTCAGTGGCCCCTCCCTTTAAATGCAAATGAACCACTCCCTCAGCATTGCGTTACCATGGCGATGTCTACTACTAGTACCTATAGAGGGATTATCTGTTTACCAACAAATCAGGATGCGTGCGCAACCTGACTGCAGAAAGAACCGGTTGTCATGGTTACCTCTATGGATCTAGTGTAGTCAAAGCGGTGTTTGCTAGCGATGTTGTCAGCCTACTACAACAGTTTATCACCTACTGATGTAGTGTGTGTTTTATACATATACGGTTTTATAGTTTTATAACGGCAGGAAAAAAAAAAAAAACGTCAGGACGGAGGATCGAGCACGGCAACTCAGCCACGGGACAAGCCACGGACACTCACAGCACGGCGTCGGTCGGTCAGCGGTAAAAACAACACTGTCACTGTGCATCCCTAACGTTACCTACAGTTATTTAACAGACAATAATGTTCAGGAAAATACTCACGATTACAAAACTCAGTGTCTGTGAGGACTGAGGTGCTGCCTGGTCAGAGACGAGGGAAGAGGACGGACATGTCTAAAGTCTGGAACAACTGCATAACGTAACTGTAACGTTACGTGCATGGCTGAGTATGTACCGGTAATGTAAAACAATGTAGCTTAACGTTAATTAATCTCAGCTTGCTTTCCATTAGTATGTGACCTCGTCTTCAGTCACTGTCATAGTAAACATTTCACAACTCATTCGCTGCAGTTCTCCAGCTGTGCCTGTGAGCATTTAGCTTTATCACCATTCAAACCAACGTATCTAACACGTTATATTGCTCGAAATTAATCGCCAATGTACTATTTTCTCTCTCGTTTGCCTTGAAAGGGGTGCGAGTTGACGCTATTATGTAAATTTTGCGCGTTTTGTTATTTTTATCAAAACAATTAGTGCAACTTCCAGCACAAAAAGACATGATCACGGCTCTTGCTGCTCTCTTTCTGCAGGCGACATGCGCAGTAGAACCTCTGTGACGTAGGCTGGTAATCCCTCTATACTGATTTAATTTGGCCAAAATGCAGTATGCAAACAAAAGCTAAATCTGCAGTAGGCAAATTGCCAGATCTCCAGTCTGCATCTGACCAGTCTACATTGTGTAATGAAATGTGCCCATGACCTAGTCTCACCCTAACCAAAGATGGTAGGCTATGGAGTAGTCTTTGCCATGTAGGCTACTGTAACCATGTAACATGTAATATAAAAATGCAAAAATAAATATATAAAATAAATTAAAAATATATGCAGACTGGTCAGTTCATTGTAAACAGTTATTTATTGATGTAAATGTGGTGATTTGTGCACATAGACTACAGAGCTCCGCAGCACTGCTCCTCTCCTCACAGCTTCACTTTTCATTCAAACTAATTCAACTGCCACAAGATTTCATCAATGAGACCAACATTCTGCTAAATAGACTAACCACACGGCGGTAAACGTCTAAAGAACCTGCGGGTATGTTTATTAGCGATGGTTTTCTCTACCGCGATGAGCACGGACGCCTGCCCGGCCAAGGAGGCCTGCAGACGGGCTCTGCCTGTGTGAGGAGCCGCTGCAGCTCCGGAGCTCCGGAGCTCCGTCGGTCCAGCGTTACGTCGGTCCGACGAACAACGTCGCCCCGGCGGTACGTCGCTTCTCACACAGGTACAGCTTCACTACATGAAACGTCGGCGTAAACTTCTAAATAAAACTTAGTAAAGTGACGCTACGGCGCTACAACATGCAGGGAAGAAGCAGGAAGTAGTCCGCTCCGCTCTCCGCTGTGACACCAGGCCAATATAATACATCCATGCACCAGGCACAGCAGAGCAGCATGGGAGGAGGCGGGGCCGGCTGGAGCAGAGACCTCGGCATGACCATGTAGGGGAGTCCGGCACGCATCGACGTAGACGCGAGCTCATGTAAAAAAAAACTCAGCGCAACCGAGTGTAACAGGTGTGCAGAGAAATCCCAATTATCTAGCAGGGTTTACCTCCAAATGCATTAACCTCAGGATATGACACTTCCACGGCCTCTAGAACCATTATCCAACATTTTAAACATATATAAAAGTCTGAAAAGCTGGAAAAGCATAATAGGTCCCCTTTTGTTAAGGGGCGGCAGCTGTTCTTTAATGTCCGTACTCTCCTAAATATTATCTACTCTAAAACTAACACAGCAACACCTGAAGTAGTGATCTCGGTTGACGCTGAAAAAGCATTCGACAGGGTTGAATGGGACTATTTATTCACTGTAGGCTACTAAAGAAATTTGGGCTGGGAAATGTGTTCATTTCGTGGATACGTCTCCTCTATACATCTCCACAAGCTAGTATCTCCACCAATAACATTCAATCCAGTTTTTTCACTCTTGCCCGTGGCACCAGGCAGGGGTGTCCTCTATCTCCCCTACTGTTTGCACTAGCTATAGAGCCCTTGTCAATCTTTCTGAGGTCCTCTTCTATTTTTTCCGGAATTTCACGATTGGGCACAGAATTTAAGTTGTCTCTTTATGCTGATGATTTACTGCTGTATGTCTCGGATCCTGTTCTTTCCATCCCAACAATTGTATCTACTTTTCAGAGATTTGGATCATTTTCAGGCTACAAAGTAAATATCTCTAAAACTGAATGCTACCTTGTCAATGCTTCAGCATCACAGCTCAAGCAGTCTGATATTCCTTTTAAATTTAGCCTGTCTGGCTTTAAGTATCTAGGGATCAATGTAACCAGAACGCTAAACTCTCTTTTTTCTGCTAATTTCCTGCCTTTAATGTCTAAAATTAAATCTGACCTCCAAAGATGGGGAAGCTTACCTCTCTCATTAATCGGAAGAATTAATGCAGTCAAAATGAACATTTTGCCCAAATTTCTATTTTTGTTTCATTGTCTCCCACTTTTCCTCCCAAAGCAGTTCTTTAAAACAATTGATCAAACTATTTCTCACTTCCTATGGTGTGGAAAGGCACCCAGGATCCGCAAATCCACACTTCAGAGATGTAAATTCAAAGGTGGATTGTCACTTCCAAATTTTCAATTGTATTATTGGGCAGCACATATCCACAAGATTTCATTTTGGTTCAAATCAGTGGATCTGCCATGGTGTGATCTAGAGGCGCAGTCATGTGTTTCATCCTCCCTAACTGCTTTACTTACCTCTTCTATTCCATCCAACCCCTCTGGCTTTACAAATAACCAAGTGGTTCGCTCCACACTTAAAATTTGGTATCAATTCAGAAGGCACTTCAAATTTAAGTCAGCATGTACCTTGGCTCCTTTATTGAGAAATCATTTATTTAAACCTGCATTTACAGATTCAACCTTTTTTGCATGGCATAATAAGGGCCTGAAATGTTTTAAAGACCTCTACAAGGATGGTATTTTTCGCAGCTTTTCAGATCTCTCAGGAGAATTTCATCTCCCACCCTCTCATCTCTTTCGTTACTTTCAAGTTAGACACTGTGCTAATGCTTTGTTTCCAGTTTTTCCCTCTTTACCACCAAGTCTACAGTGGGAGGAGCTTCTAACCCACGATCCACTTCAGAAGTCACTCATCTCTAAAGTTTATAATGAAATTCTGTCTTTTGATTGCTCACCAGTTATCAAAGTCAAGACTAATTGGGAACAAGAACTGGGTCTACATCTGAGAGATGACTGGTGGGACACTGCTCTTAAGAAAATTTACACTAGCTCAGCCTGCGCTCGTCTCACACTTATACAGTTTAAAGTATTGTTTAGAGTCCATTATTCCAAAACTCGACTGTCACAAATCTATCCCAGTACCACCGACAATTGCGACAAATGCCATGCTTCATCTTGCAACTTAACTCATATGTTTTACTCTTGTTCGTCACTTTCTCGTTTCTGGCAGAATTATTTTGATACCATGTCAAAAATATTTTCAATGACCATAAAAGTCTCTCCCCATGTCGCCATATTCGGGCTCCCAGAAGACCACAACCGGTTTACCTCTAACCAATTAGATATTTTAGCCTTTACTTCCTTACTGGCAAGACGCCAGCTTCTTCTTCACTGGAAGTCAACTAAAGCTCCATCTAGCACTCAGTGGCTCAATGACACCATGTCTTTTCTAAAGCTGGAGAAGATCAGATATTCAGTGAAAGGTAACTCTGATAAATTTTATAACAAGTGGCTTCCCTTTTTAACATTCTTTCGCTCTCTTCAGGCTATGCCTCCTGATTGATGGACCCCAACCTCCTTTCTTTCTCTTTCTTCTTATCTTTATCATTATTATTATTTATTTGTTTATTCTATTTTATATATTTTATTTATTTATTTATTTTTTCTTTCCTGTCTTTTGGCTTCCCTTGTATTTTTGTTTACACCCTGTAGCTTAAAGCAGAAGTAAGTGATATATTTGTGTTAATATAAGTCTTAAATAGTTATATCTTCCGACAGCAATCACTTACATAGAGTGTTTGGACTGAAACACGGGTCTGTCAGTCACTCTGTTCTGCTCTGAGCCGAGGAGAAAACATTTATCGTATCCTACAGTTTTTATCCAATGAGGAGAGAGAACGGCATGCAGGGCTGTGTGTGCAGCCAAGGGACGCCGTGAATGTGGCGACGTAGGGACGAGGACTGTTATGGTGCGTTCAAGGAAACTCGTATTTTTCCGACCTGTGAAGTCGTACCAGTTCGATCTGGTACGAGTTCACCGGTCAGAAGTTACGAGTGGCCGTTATAGTGACTTTCACCGGTAAAACAGGTCGGAAAAACACGAGTGGGTTGCCTGGAACGCTACAAAGTCGTAAGTTGTGACTTGAAGCTGTAATTTACGATTTCAAAAGCCTGACTGGAACGCAGCATTAGCGAAAACGGCCGGACCACTGTACTTCTGCTTTAAACACTTATTCACTCATCACATACAAGAATCCTCAGTTATAAATTTATTATTTATTTATTTTTATTTTTTTCATTTGTACATTGTTTGTTTGTCGCCCGATCATGTTCCTGTTGGGCCACAAATACAAAATAAGAAAACCTCCTAGGCAGACTGTATGTCTTGCTCTTCATTCTTCATGATGCACAGTATTTCTACTGTATCAATATGTTTACATTTTCAATTGTGATGCAGATGTGTTGTGATACTCAATGTAATTATAACATTGGTTTCTGTTCGAATTGTGCCTTACCTCCTAATAAAAATATTAACCAAAAAAAAAAAAAAAAAAAGAAAATATATGAATGTACACTTTAGCCTAACACTGAGTTTTTCTGTGTTTGATTTGAGCCTCACAAGAAAAGAGTGTTATTTGGTGTGCCTTGTACGTATTGTAAATTCCTCTGAGATAAGTGTAGAGATGAACAGAGGGGATGTTTATGCTCTAAAGTTATAAAAATCTGAAATGCCCTTGTGAGTTTTATTCCTTTGCCCTCTTTAATTTAAGGATTGCATTCATTCTAAATACACAACTGACTCTAGTTGATAAAACTATTATATTCTCCTAAATTGACAATTCATTAAACCACAGACAATCATCGTTTGGCAGCACAGCAGGTATTTTAAGTTTTAGTTGTTGTTTTTTTACTACTTCATATTCTAGAGAGTTTGGAGGGTGGCATTATTTTTAAACCAGCATTCCAAAGCAAAAAGTGTAAGAAAACCCTTTTTTTTAAGTCAGCATGAAAGACATGCAGTGTGCATGTGTGTAACCCATAATAGCAAGCTATTTTGAAAAGCTGAGGGCATGTCATGACCCAGCTGTATTATTATGCAGGGTTACAGGTTACAATAGAAAAATACATGTTCAGACTGAATCATGTGCCAGAGTTATTTTATTCACACTTGTTTTTTTGGTTTGGTTTTTTGTTGAGGTTTGTTTGGTTTTTTTTGGCATGGGAAAGTATCGTATCTCATCACACCATCAAAACTCTGATTAACCCATGACTTCCTCTTGTCTCTTGGTTTATGTAATATTAAAAACATCGGTAACACTTTGCTTGAAGGTACCGTCATAAGAGTGACATGACACTGTCATAACAGTGTCATGTCACAGTCATAAACGTGTCATAAACATTAAGTCAATGTCATTAAACATTTATGACTGTTGTCATTAAGTGTCATTCGTTTTTGTAATGACAAGTTGACATTATTTTGGTTGTCTTGATTATGACACCTATAGTGTGACTGCTTTCAGCAGTCACACTATTGTTCTTCTGTTCGGCCATTTTCTTCCGCCTTTTTACGGTCTTCTTCTAGTCCTTCATACTTTGTGCTATTTCAACAATTCATATATCAAAACGTGCAGCTTTTTTTGAACTTTATCGGCATTACTTTTCTCTTTTTAACTATTTATACTTTTTAAAATATTTAACTTTTTCTGCAAATTAAACTCTAGACTAGGGTTTCTCAACGGGGGCGGTACCGCCCCCTGGGGGGCGTTCTGAACTTTGTGGGGGGCGCTGGGAGCGTGAGGGCTGAGAGGGGGGCGCTCAGGCAAAAATGGGGGGCGCCACAACTTGGCTCCTACAAAGTTCATTTGAGCTCTACTTTTTCAACTTTAATGATTTCCCAACTTTTTAAGTGCAAATAACCGACATAAATAACCTACTTTTCAACTGATTTAACCCGCAAATATAACACTCATAATGCGGGAAATTCCCGCACACATGTCAAACCAACCATAGTGCGCACTACAGGAGCGCTGCGTCAGACGGTCTGACTTAAATGACACACACACGTCTTTGTATAGTTTACCCATAGGCTACTGAATGAAGTTAGATGGATTCTTTATACCAAGTACAGCCAAACATTAGTGTAGGCTACAGGCTGAAGAAAGAGGAATAGCAGAGCTCCTGTGACTGCTCGTCCCTGCGAGGAGCAGGTGACCCGAGCCGTCTTTTTTTTTTTTTTTTAGCGGCGCCGTCTTTACAGGTGAAGCACACGCACATGTCCGCCCGACTTTACCCGACAGGGTTTTCCTGCCGATCTAAGGTGATTTTTGGCCGCCACCTTAATAGTTACAGGGTGCATGTTGGGTCTTTAGATATAGCGTCGCCATCTTGCACAAACACCCCGTTTGAAGAGGGAAGCCCGTAAATTACCAGCGGCGCCATGTCAATAGAAACCGAGGGGGCAGGTGCTCCATCAGATTTGATGGATGATTTTTTTTTTTTTTTAAACTTACTTTACCTTACTTATTATTTTACCATCTAGCTATGATCAGTGGTCATATTGAGTTAAATGTATTACAAATAATGCCATAGTCCATCTCAAAAATACATCATTGCCTTTTTCCAAAAATTACAACCCCCCTCCTTTCTGATGGATGTGGTCTCTTCCGCCCTGATGCACACAAGGGCACCTTGCCTGCATCAGTCCGTGCTTGGGGTAAAAAAAAAAAAAAAAAGTCTGTGCTAGGGGAGGGGAGCCACCCTCAATGGAAATGTGAGAGCAGTGTAACATTAAACTAGGGATTTCAAATGTTTAATCAAAGAGGAACTATGGAAGTCCGCTGCTTTCCCGCTGTTTTGCTAGCAGTCCCTGCATGTGCATTTGTTTACAATGAAGCCGAAAAATCAATACATGGCCATGTGCATTTGTTTACAATGAAGCCACGAAAAATCAATATATGGAGTGGTGAAATAAGTTTTTGGAAATACATCCACCTTATTGTTCCACATTGTTAGCCAAGATAATGTTTCTGAAATTCAGTTGACCAACTTTTCGGTCCCCAGTGAGTGCCCAAAATAAGTGATTTGAGGGCATCCTCAAAAAGATTTTGCATGCACAATTGGACATTCTAGCACCAAATCAACAATCTTTTTTTTTTTTTTTTAAACCGCAACATAGGGTTCACGTCATGATATTGTTTGTATTTTGAGCATTAAAACTTCCATAGTCCATAGTTTTCTTTGTTTGATATGTCAAGAAACTTTTGGTTAAGTAACCATGGACAGCTCCGTCATCATTACCATCATTATGGGCAGTTTTTGTTCTAGAGACCTGTAAAAAATAAATAATTTAGGTCAAATGCTGGAAATTTGAAGTCCGCTTTTTGAAAATTTTCAAATCCCTTGTGAAAACACGTCATGAGGACAAACTGTTTTGGTGCTTGAAATATGTTTACCAGAGTCTTAGCTTCAATAAGCCTATGAATAAAGTAACAGATAAGTGTAGAAAACAAGTTTAAAGCGAAATTTTGTAACATTGTTTTTTGTTTTTTTTTTCTGGTGGGGGGGGGGGCGGTCAGAGGACCATGGTATGGTCAGGGGGGCGTTGGTTCAAAAAAGGTTGAGAACCACTGCTCTAGACAAATAATTTTCTCCAGTTTTGTAGCCACACTTGTCTTCTGGCTAAAATTCTGGTCAAAAATGCAAAGAGACTTAGATAATAATTTAAAATATTTTTTAAATGCAGCCAGGGAGCTCTCTGCTCTCATTCAGCCCAATGCATTTTTTTCACAGCAGCAGGAGAAGGAGCTCAACTTTGTAACTTCTCCCCAACTCTGTCTGTAGTCCAGTTGGTAAGGTGGTTGCTTGCCAACCCCAAGGTCACTATTTCGAATCCAGGCTGATCTTGTTATGTGATGTTGAATTCTGCTCCCCTCCCCCACCCTCAATAGGTTACAGGTGTTCGTTAAAGTCCCACTCCCGCAACCATTTCCCAGGGCTCTCCCTCTGCACAGCACGAGTAGGTCATTAGCAATGCTCCTCTGCCAGGTGGGGGGAGACTAAGCTGCTCCGCACCCTCCCCCTCCGCGCCGTATACGCCCCCCCCGGCCCCTCCCATCCCTGGCCCCTCCTATCCCCGCTGCTAACAGCTGGTCCTGCTAGGTTGTTATGCTAACTTTGTCCTCACGCTCGTCTCTACTCTAAAAAAAACAAAAAAAACATCAACAATGGCAGGTAACATAGGAGCTATTCAGCCCTACAGGTTTGAACCAGATGCCAGCTCTGAGGAGGAGGAGGAAGGTGAAGATGAAGCTGTGCATGGATTTGGTCGCCTACAAGTGGATGCATCAGAATGGCAATGTTATTTTTGTAATGTTTTGACTTATTTGATATCCTATTATGCGGTGTTGATGGTTCTCACACACACACCCTGCGCCCCTTATATCAGGTGTTCTTGTGGCAAATGCATCACTATGCCCACTTTGATTGAGAATATTTGCTGTTGGGAAATACCAGAGGTAGGTCACATAATACTATGTTACTTATTGACAATTATGAGATAACATAATTGATGCTGTCAGTATTCTTCCCTGTAGGTTGTTGTCAAACTACGGGATCTACCACAGCCTCAACCTCCCTGTATGAGCCTGCACCCAGGATTCGAGCCAGTGTGCTTAGACCAATATGCCCTTGAAAATGCTCACAATATCTACAGGGCCCTCCATGGTGCCCTACAAATTAATGAACATAATGCGTAAGTAGGTTACTGCAAAATAACACTAAACTGTAAATACATCAAAAGATAATAATGGTAAATAATAATTGTACACTGTGTAGTTCCAAAAATATCTGTATTTCATATGTTCCATAGTACTAATAATGATTGATTCAAACAAATTTTACACATCTCAACATGTTTACACAATGTAAATGAAAGTATTTACAGTACTTAGGAAAACAGTAAGAAAATAAATCACACAAACATGATCAATTGTGTGGGGTAGTGGGTGTATACATTTATTCTCCATGCTATACAAAATTATTCTTAGTCTCCAAATGTGGTCCACTCAGACCCAAGGGGAGTTCGGGTGGTGAAGGGTAGGGCAACTTCAGGTCACCAACAAAAGATATGACATATTCACTCAGCCACATTCAGTCTGTTATGTACATCAAAAAGTTTAGATCATATCAACATCTATTGCACGTCTGTCCGTCCTGGGTGAGGGATCCCTCCTCTGTTGCTCACCCTGAGGTTTCTCTGATTTTTCCCTGTTAAAAGGGTTTCCATGGAGTTTTTCCTCAGTCGATGTGAGGGTCTAAGGACAGAGGATGTTGTTACGATGCCATGTAAAGCCCTTTGAGACAAACTGTTTGTAAAAACGGGCTATACAAATAAAATTGCCTTGCCTTGCCTTGCCTTGCCTTGCCTTGCCTATATCAGATGGATGATCACAGGACAAAATCTTACACAATGTCCCACAGTCTAGGAACATTGACTTAGGTAAACACTAACACAACTAAATATAATGTACAATCTTCAATTTTTTCCAGGCAGAGGAGGCATCTGGCCTACCGCCAGTTTGTCAGCTGGGTGTGGGGGTATTTGGGCCGTGCCAACAGGAGAGTGATCCCGTCCTGTGTAGTGGTCAGAATACGCCAGCAGTATCCAGACTCTCAGGGACATTATGTTGGCTTCCTACCTGCATAGAGGATACATTGCCTTTTGCATGTCACAAGAAAATAAATACATCTTTGAAGACTCACAACTGTATTTGATTATTGTTTGGTAGGAAAAAGACTGTGTGCTGGCAATAATAACATACTATACAACATACGCATCAATGGCTGTAGCGAGACACGTAGGCATCAACCGCCTCTTCCTTGACTGGCCTATGGAACTGAGAGCACAGGGTGTCTGGGACTTTCAGCTCTTGCATCTCAGCTGTGAATTTCGCTGGGTCCAGCAGGATCTCATCAAAGAGGGTAGAGATCAGATTGTCCACATAGCCTCGGAAGAAAAGATATTAATTTAATAAGACAGATATATACTGTAGATATATATATATATAGATAACTGTCTTAAAATCTACCATATGTTGGTTTCTTCTTCAAGGGCTGGATTGAGTGTTTTCCCTTTTTGTACTTAGGGTATCTTATCTTGTATGCAGGTCTTCCCTCTCTGGTCATCAGCTGTTCCCTGTTTGCATTTTCATTGAAATGCATTGAAGCAAGATACAACCTGAAATGACATTATATTCACACTAATCACTAATACATAAAATGCCCATCCAAAGCAGAAATAAATAAATCACCACCTGGATTAAACTAAGAATATAGTTGACAGACAGGGGTATGCCTTTCAAAAGAACAAATAATCGACAACTGTGTTTACCTTCATAGCATTCCTCTGTATGAAAACACAACATTTTTAGGGGCAAACCGCAAAATGACGCTGTGGAATCCCTCAATGGCTGATGTCTGATGTGTTGGGCTGAGTTTTGCCACACCTTTTAAAAGGTATTTGTTTTCCACAATCATCTGCAGTTTGAACAAAGCAGTTGATGCTGCAAATAGAACATTGATAGCGTCAATACTCGATATTATTTTCAATGCACATATGCAATATTACTGTTAGGACAGTTGTGCATTACAAACAGGATGGCAAATTAATATAGATATGTATTATTTATAGCCAACAACACAGTGGATGTCAGTACTATGATATTGAGATTAGAGTTGTAATCTCAAAATCGTGGTGTGCCCTGGCATCTGTTGTCTTGGTTGCTACGTTGTCAACCCTGAACCAAGCCTGCCGACAGAAGTAATTCTGTGCACAGGGCATCTTCAGTTGATAGATACAGTACATGTAAACATTAATACATGCCTGATTTCAACCACTTTTTGGAGCGGTTTGCATGTAGGGCAGGGTGCAGGCATTCTCTGAAGAGGGGGTTTTTGTGGCTGTGGATGTTCTGGACATGATTACAAATCGATGTCCATTTCGCAACAGCTTCTTCACCTGATGAGGATGAGATGGCACACCAGTAAAGATGGTTGACCAAACTCTGCTGCCATCTCTTCAACTCAGTGCAGTCCTTGGTCTTTGCCAGAGCCTCTATCTTCTTCGAAACACCTGAGTAGCGAGAATGACCAAATGGAAGTGAGTCACATGGGACAGTCTATTTCAGAGTTCAAGAACGATATGAATAACAATAATTATTTTTGAGATTTACTTTACCTTTGGCAACATGCCAAACATCATAAAAGTGCTTGATGTCTTTCTTCTCCTCTCTCAAGTACTTCTGGATTTGAGAGTGTCTGTCGGTGACAATTGATGCGATCTTCACACCCGATTTCTCAAGAAAAGAGAGACTCCTAGTCAGGCCCTCTTTCTCCATTCTGGCACTGCCGCCACATTCGTTACTCTATGGGGGTGAAAAACATGTTGCACACACGCAAATAATGTGTGTTTCTCAAATAAATATTCTGTCATAGGTGAGTCAGTATAAGAAATGATTCATGCAATAGACTGTCTTGCAGGTCAGGATCAGCATAATATCCTGTGACTTTTTGGACTATGTAGGCATGTGCTGTGATCTCACCTGCACCAACTGGACATCAATAACTTTCCCTGTATTGAGATCCAGTAAAGAATAAGATCCATATTTAGCACAGTGGCCTGGGCTGTCAGCTCTCATGTCTCCCCCAAGTTCAGCTCCCCCAGTCCTGCTTCTTGTTTCATGGATCAGAACTGCTTGGTTCCTCTTCCAGACACAGAAAACACATGGATCCATATATGATGACACGTGGCGAAAGTAGGTAGTGTCCGCTATGCTGCGTACTTTCAGCGCAGACAGAACCTGTAACACAACAGAACCCTAATAAATTGATTTTATTTTGAACTGACACATTAGACATTACACACATAATTACATATATCGTTTTATCTATGTATTGCATCATTTATATTTACTGTAAGTACTGTTACTTACCTTGCTGATCTGTCTGAATGATGTTCCAGTGAAGTTCACTGCAGCCGATAGATGCAGGTTGCCTGCCGGAGTGCTGCCAATGATCGGCTGACTGTCCCACTGTCTGTAGTAGTTACAGAAAGGACATTTCTGTTTTATCGACAGAAATGTCCCCCGAACAAACTTTCGCAGGTCACAGCTCTGCCGACAGATGGGACATTCATTGAACAGCCGGAGTAGGCAGTCTTCAAACACAATATATTTTGTGATGTCCTGTATTGGTGTAGAAGGGCTGTGGGGGGGGGGGGGGGGGTATAGTACATTACTTCTTCTGTCTTTTCATAGAACAGAATACAAGTAACTGCAAAGACATTTCAAACAGATTATTTGAGAAATTGTTGCATGAAATAAATCACCTGAGCAATATCAATCAATATTAGCTTTCCATTATATTCTTAGTCAACACCAAGATTAATTACTGCATGTTTATGGTAACACTATTTAGGTCACAATATGATTAGTTTGTGCAAACTGGGATGTTTTCAGCAGATTATTTTGTTACTGTAAATCTGTAAAGAGCACAAGAAATACAGTATATGTAAAAGATGCAAATATATATCTAATTGGCAGTGAGTGATCACCTGACAATGGCCGAGTCACTCAAAGGAGACCTGCTGGGGTGGTATGTGGAGTGAGAACTCTGGATTGTTACTTCCTGAGACTCATCTGTGTCAAGCAACGTCTCCAGGCATCTGTTTTTCAAGGGCGGGGGCCTTGCTTTATTGGGTGTTGAAGTATAGCTCAACTCTGCTGCCATCTCAGTGCCGATTCCCACGGAAGTCTTGGATGGACTGACAGTGTTGATTCCCACGGACTTCTTGGATGGACTGACTTGGGTAGCTGTAACATGACAGTGATTGAAATGAACACAATTGTATTACCATGACTACATCTCATAATTCAGGGCCCAATATTGGTTCACCCCCCGTGGTACCATTTTGTCATGATATGTGTCTTGGCCCCTAGCTGGACCATCAGGCCTCCTATGTGGAATACAATACAGAATTGCCCTCTCGTAGTAATATAGTTGTGCATATACATTCATCTAGTCCCTAACACACAAGAGCCTGCACACAGACACAAATATTGGAATTTGACCAGGGCATTACACCAAGATTGTATTTTGTTAATTTGTATATGTATATTGAACATGAGCACTGATATTTCATTCTAAGAAATATTCAGGACAATGGCAAATATTAGATCCTGTCATTAGATCAATCAACACCAACCTTTACTTCGGACTGTTTTGAGAGTGTGCTGTGACAGCTGGGTGGCCACCGTTGCCCTTCCCCTCTTCTGTGGCTCCCACTGACAGGCTACATCTCGGGTTTGTGGTTTGACAATGGCATAAGTAACATTACTCTTGAGAAACAGACAGAACAGAACACAATAAATGAATTATCCAGTAATCTATCATTTCTCTCCGTCAGCTCTAAGTCAATATCAATACATTATACAATATATCGCGCACTGGCCCAATGCGCAATGTAAATGCAAATGCATAGTGACGCGGTCAAAAGCTGCCTTGACACCTATACTCTCACCTGGTTTGGATTTTGGATCACCGAATGATGACAACGCAACCGAAGCTGTGTCTTTTTCATGAGAAACAGAGTGAGGGACTGTGTGCTGTGTCATTATGCAAATTAGCCACGCGGAGAGACGAAACGCAGCGGTGACCACTCAAAGGATCAGATTACAGATCTGTCTCCAGGGGGAAATCTAACAGTCTATTTCTCCAAACTTTAGTTTTTTTTTAAGTGAAACAATCGTGGAACGTGACTAATTCAGTCTGTGTTCCCATTTGAGCGTCACGGCCAGCGCACTGTGCGTAATGATATGCGACGGCTTGTGTGTGTATGTCCATGTGCCAGTGGCTCTGCTGCTGCGTGAAATTAAGCGGAGAAATAAAATGTCAATGTATTGTATCACTGAGAAGAAGTGTAAACCGCAAATGTACATCGCTGTAGCAGTTTAAAACACAGCCAAAGTTAGATTGGCGAGATAATTGCCATGGCACTGGCGCACGCAACCGGAATGTTTGCAAAGGCTGCGAGGCAGACTCGATTGAATTATTAACATGCTGCAGAAAACAAACAAACAAACAACTACACTTACCGGTGAAGTTACAGGCAAAGGTGTCTTAATTGAAGGCACGGCGTCCGGCTTCAGAATGAGTTTGCTGGCAAAGCCCATTTGTTTTTTATGCCAGTTGGTGGGGGTGTTGACTGCACACCACACTTTTGTTTCGGATCTTGGTGGGACCCAGAAAACCGATCCACTGCTCTCTCACAGCAGCGTTTTTCGGCATGTAATGAAGGCTAATGTCCTCATTTCTCTTTGCTTTGCAGCCTGCTACCACACATACGTGTTCGTCTGCCATCTTCCTACTTCCTAGATACTCCTCAGCTGGGCGGCGCTGGGTGGGGCCTTGTAAGCACTGGTGCTCTCCCCTGGAGCTATGACGCGTCAACTCCAGTCTCCCTGAGACTGCCATTTTGCGTCTCTCATTGGTTCACGGCAATTTTAAGGCAGAAAAACGCAGAAATGCAATTTTGCACTTCTTTCTCTGCTACTAGGTCCTCTAACATCAGAAAAATGCCACAGGAACATGTGAAAAGCTCAAAAAACACGATTTTCACGGGAGTGGGTCTTTAAGCATCATTGAAAAATCTCACATTCATCAAAGTCTCAACCTCTACTTCATCGGAAGTGTTGGAATGGCCTAGTAGATAAGGTTCCTGCCATCCAACCACAAGGTCACAGGTTCAAATCCCACCTGAGCAGTCTTGTTAGTGTGTCAGCCACTTTGAACTTTAACCAATACCACTTGGTCTGGTCACATGATCAAACTTGATAATGCATATGCGCCCCCACCTATTCTCTTTACCTCTTTCAATCTTGGTTTGTGTTAACATGTTTCTTGTTTATACCACTGCACTAAGATTGATTTGCACTGGAACTACAGCTTTGGGCTCGTTAACTTCAGAGTGAGACAGAGTGCAGTTCATCAACAGACAACAGTCTCTGCAACTGTGTGTACACTGTGGCCGAGAGGCAGAGTGAAAGTCTGCTGACCATGAGGTTGTGGGTTCGATACCTACCTTGGTCAACCATTTGAATGGTGATCACTGCTTGCACTATTTGCTAATTCTGCAACAGCGTTCAGCTGCTTTCAGCATTCACACGCATTTCCATCAGGAAATGCTACTTTATCTAGTCACACTATTGTTCTTCTGTTCGGCCATTTTCTTCCGCCTTTTTACGGTCTTCTTCTAGTCCTTCATACTTTGTGCTATTTTAACAATTCATATATCAAAACGTGCAGCTTTTTTTTAACTTTATCGGCATTACTTTTCTCTTTTTAACTATTTATACTTTTTAAAATATTTAACTTCTTCTGCAAATTAAACTCTAGACAAATAATTAGTGTGACTGCTGAAGCAGTCACACTATTGTTCTTCTGTTTGGCCATTTTCTTCCGCCTTTTTACGGTCTTCTTCTAGTCCTTCATACTTTGTGCTATTTCAACAATTCATATATCAAAACGTGCAGCTTTTTTTGAACTTTATCGGCATTACTTTTCTCTTTTTAACTATTTATACTTTTTAAAATATTTAACTTTTTCACAAAAAATCTCACATTCATCAAAGTCTCAACCTCTCTTCTTCACAACTCCACTGTAGTGTAGGGGTTAGGGTGGATGTTTGCCAACCCTAAGGTCACTGGTTCGAATCCAAGGGAAGAACTCTTGTTATGTTATGTTGAATTCTGCTCTCCTCCCCCGCCTTCAATTGGTTACAGGTGTTTGTTATCTCCTTGATTACTCGTACCAGTTTGCAGCACATCATCACATTACAATGAATGACAACAGTTTTGAAAGCAGTGTGCTCTCTGTAGCCGAGTGGCAGAGTAAAGGTTTAGTGATCATATGGTCATGGGTTCGATTCCTGCCTCAGTCTTTTCACTTCATTGCTTGACTTTTGATTCCAATTATTCAGCTGTCATTGGACAGTCTTTGATTCCTCATAGTATAAAGCTCATTGTAACTCAGGTTCTCTGTGGCCATATGGTTAGTGCTCAGCCTGAAATTCACAGACATTTTCATTCTAAGTCATTCAAGCTTGACTCTCAAGCTTTCTTGATGTTGACAGTGTGCAGATCATTAACAGACAACAGTCTCTGCAACTGTGTGTGCACCGTGGCCTAGAGGCAGAGTGGAAGTCTAATAACCATGAGGATGTGGGTTCGATTCTGACCTTGGTCAAACATTTGTATGGTGATCACAGCTTGCACTATTTGCTAATTCTGCAACAGCGTTCAGTTGCTGTCAGCAGTCACACCATTTCCATTCTTGGAAATGCTTTTTCTAGTTTTCTCCAGTTTTGTAGCCACACTTGTCTTCTGGCTAAAATTCTGGTCAAAAATGCAAAGAGACTTAGATAAGAATTTAAAATATTTTTTAAATGCAGCCAGGGAGCTCTCTGCTCTCATTCAGCCCAATGCATTTTTTTCACAGCAGCAGGAGAAGGAGCTCAACTTTGTAACTATTGTTCTTCTGTTCGGCCATTTTCTTCCGCCTTTTTACGGTCTTCTTCTAGTCCTTCATACTTTGTGCTATTTCAACAATTCATATATCAAAACGTGCAGCTTTTTTTGAACTTTATCGGCATTACTTTTCTCTTTTTAACTATTTATACTTTTTAAAATATTTAACTTTTTCTGATTTTTTTCAGCTTTATAATGTGTGTGTATTGCGTCTAACGAGCAGAGCTAGAGTGGTGCTAGAGTGGAGAGAGGCAAAAAAATATTCTAGAGTTTTTCTGGCTAAACTGTCAGCACGGCCACAAATTAAACTCTAGACAAATTATTTTCTCCAGTTTTGTAGCCACACTTGTCTTCTGGCTAAAATTCTGGTCAAAAATGCAAAGAGACTTAGATAATAATTTAAAATATTTTTTAAATGCAGCCAGGGAGCTCTCTGCTCTCATTCAGCCCAGTGCATTTTTTTCACAGCAGCAAGAGAAGGAGCTCAACTTTGTAACTTGCTGTTAAGTGCTTTTTAATTCATTTTAATTCACCAAAAAATAGTCACAGGTCACAAAAAAGTCCTCTTCTTACTTGGTGTGGCTAATTTATACTCATTTCTCTTTATTTTAAGCATCATTGAAAAATCTCACATTCATCAAAGTCTCAACCTCTCTTCTCCACAACTCAGTCTGTAGTCCAGTTGGTAAGGTGGCCGCTTGCCAACCCCAAGGTCACTTGCTCGAATCCAGGCTGAGCAATCTTGTTATGTGATGTTGAATTCTGCTCCCCTCCCCCACCCTCAATTGGTTACAGGTGTTCGTTAAGAGACGCATTAATTGCTACTGCCACCGTTTGCAGCACATCATCACATTACAATGGCAACATGGTTATGTCTGTGATCTCTGTGGCGAAGCGGCAGAGTAAAGGTTTAGTGATCATGAGGTTGTGGGTTCGATTACTGGTCCAAATCTTGCCTCAACAACAATTATAGTGAATTATTTTCCCAGTCGTCCTCTGTTGACTTCTGATAACTTGCTTCATGTTGAAACTGCTGCTCTCAGCCTGAAATTCACAGAAATTTTCATTGTAAGTCTTACTTGGTGTGGCTAATTTCTGCGCTTTCCTTACCTTTTTTTTTAAGCAGGAGCCAGTGATCCTCTTATTAAAGGTTTTCTTTGCCCCTCACATACTGTCTGCCTGTAGCCTAGTGGTTAGCTTGCTGAGCTGGAGACCTGAAGGTTACTGGTTCAAATCTTGCCTCAATAACAATTATAGTGAATTATTTTCCCAGTCGTCCTCTGTTGACTTCTGATAACTTGCTTCATGTTGAAACTGCTGCTCTCAGCCTGAAATTCACAGAAATTTTCATTCTAAGTCATTCAAGCTTGACTCTCAAGCTTTCTTGGTGTTGACACAGTGTGTTTCCAACAGGTGCAGCTTTGGGCTCGTTAACTTCAGAGTGAGACAGAGTGCAACTCATCAACAGACAACAGTCTTTGCAACAGTGTGTACACTGTGGCCTAGAGGCAAAGTCAAAGTCTTCTGACCATTTGCTAATTCTGCAACAGCGTTCAGCTGCTTTCAGCATTCACACGCATTTCCATCAGGAAATGCTACTTTATCTAGTTCTATTTTCTCCTTCATCTTCCGGCCAGACTTCGGTCCGCAAATTATATATCAAAACCAGTGGCGTCATTTCAGTTTTAGACAAGGTATGGCAAGGACCAACCCCTCCCCGGGGGGTCCGGGGGGTAGAGCCCCCCGGCGGAAAATTTGTGCGCATTGTAAATTGAAATGCAGCAATCTGGTGTGATTTGAGAGCAAAATCACGAAGCTTTCTCAATTATCACTATCAATGCTATGGATTGGATGATACTCACAATACCCCACACAAGGGTTCATATAACTTATTTATCTTTGGAAAATAAATCATTAGTGGGTCTGAAAAAGTCAAACAGAGCTCTGGTAGCTGATGTAACAGTGTGATAAATAATTTCCCAGGACAACTCAAGCTTTTCCAGGACCTTTGACACTTTTTCTCAATTTCCATGTGTTTTCCATGACTGGATAACCATTTTCCAGGTTTTTCCAGGACGCGTGGGAACCCTGACTGACAAGTATTTTCTTGTTAAAATCCATTTGTAAATTGCCATTTCTTTTGTGTCAACAAATTATTGCCAACATGAGTTTATTCACTGCTAATCTACAGTAGGCCACATCTTTCTACAGTAAGAACAGCAAAGTTTAACAGCAAAATCAGAATAAATTTAATCTGGAAACAAATTAAAATTTTCACAACTAAATTGAATGAGTGATTCCTCCTGTTGCTGCTGTGATTCACTACATTCAGGTAGCCTAATGTTAGAGATGGGCTTGCTTGGGACTTGTTTAGAAGTTTTTGTTATTTGTGACAAGATAAACAGCCTCCACACTCCACAGACAGGTGTCATTAGCCTGTTCTTAACAAGATGACTGCAGCAGCTTCACAGTGTTTCTCAAATAAGAGCTTTCATTTTACTGTGCTCTAAGTAGCTAGTGTTAGCCAAACAAGCACTGAAATATGACTCATATTTAAGCATGTAGAATAAGTGGTAGGCTAAGTTGTTAGCAGGCACCACTGGGAAGTCATGTTGATGGTTTTATAACTCACGAAGGTTTTAGTCGCTCCACATTCACGTCTGCAGCACATGGAGTTATACAGTCAGAGTTACATCTATGATGCAGCGGCGTGCACTCGTACACGCGCTCTCACAGACACAGCGCACGGCGCGAGGCAGCCCCGCCCTCAGTGAGAGACAGAGAGAGAGGAGGAGAGAGGAGCAGGAGCGACAGCGCGGTGTTCAGTGAGAAAGAGGCAACACTATCGCGAATCGGTCAGAGAGATACAACAGGACACAGTACGCCGTCCCGGTACGCCGCGTATAAAGTCCCGGTACGCCAGAGGTTAAAATCTATAAGTGCCAGTGCTCCGAACATTTTCTGCCAAAGTCAAGGTATGGCGAGTGCCATACACCGCCATACCCAAATGACGCCACTGATCAAAACGTGCGTCTTGATCGGGATCGGTGTGCTATTACTTTTCTCAACAGTGTACGAATTTTTCGCGA